>NW_026127504.1:0-21352 GCF_022985175.1 Labeo rohita
GCACCACTTTGGAGAACATTGGCAATAAAAAAGCAAAGAATACATATTATTTTTCATAAATATATGGTTTTGCTTAATGAATCAATGCTTTTTACACTCTGGCATGTTTTTATTATTTTATTCATGTTTTGTGTTGATCTGTACATTTCTGTAGACTGTATATTTAGTTCTGTTAATAAAAACTTTGTTAATAAATACAACAGTCTCTCTCGACGTCTCATCTATGATTCAGAAAGACTATTTTTTTTTATTAAGGTTAACATCTATGTAATATTTTATTTTACTACTTTTATCTTGTTTGTTATTAGAAATTTGTGTTTGATGGGCAAAAAAAACAACAACAACTTTTAAAAGGTCAGGAATTACTTACAATGTTTAACCTAATGTAAATATTTATTTTCTCTGGCCTTTGTTTTTTACAATGTTTTTTAAGTTTTTAAGACCCCGAGTAAAAGTTGCCAACCTTTGGCCAAACTGTTTGATGACAGAACCCTTAGCTTTTCCTCTTCTCTTTCTGGCTTGGTCTTTTTCTGTTAACCCCGTGTCCCAACACTTAGATCCAGAGGTATCGTGCTCCTACTGGACAATGGCTTTTTTGAAGGGGCAGCATTTGCATTTTGTTGCTCTACTGGAAGACCAGCTAAAACCAGCTATTTCCAGCTTAAACCAAATAAAACCGGCCAACCAGTTTTGTTCTTGAGTTCTTGAATCTTCTGCATTTGCCTTGATGTAATGATTGGTAGGGTGGGGCTGCGATTAGTTCTGAGTGCATTTTCAAATGACTTAAACTGCATTCATTCAGAGTATTTAATGAAAATACAATTTAAATGTCTTAATGGTAAGTGTCAATGCAAAGACAAAAAACATTTAAATCACTATTTTGCTACCATTTTGTTATACCTTTGGCTCAGAATGCATTCTGAAATTCACACAGCATTTTGCTACAATGATCATGCGGTATTATGATGAAAATGCAATGTAAAGTGAAAAGTGTCCTACTCTTAAATTTACATGCATTTAGGAAAAATAAAATTTAAATAATAATTCTTCTACAATTTTAGCTTGGACATGTTATGCATATATTTGGGTAATACATTTTATTTTGCAACTTGCAATAAATCATTAAAATATGTATTTAATTTAAACATTAATACTAATGTAAGGACCAAACATTGCACACATGTATGAGAAAATGTAAATTTAAATACAGAAACACATAGCCATTTTACATATTGCATTTAATTTTGCATATTACATTTCAAATATTGCTGCCAATATGCTTTCATAGTTTTTTTATCCCATCTTTTTTTGTACCACTAATCAGTAACCCTGGACATTCATTCAACACAGCTGTTCATCATTTAGTTTATCACCACCTTGTATTTAGTTACTCTCTGTTCACTCTGTGTTTGTTGGTCGATGTTTGTGTATGCTAGTGTTATGTTTATGTGCATGCGTGTCTGCCTTTTTGTTTAAATAAACCATGTTTAAATTTGTATCCAGTTTTCAGTCCATCTTCTTCTTCTTCAATTGGTGACAACCTCATAATGAATCTCTTATCTACATTGTGTTTTTTTTTTTTTTTTTTTTTTGGCAAATGTAAGGTTACTTCTGTAACCCTGGTTCTCTGAGAAAAAAGTGAGGTATCTCACTATGGTAAACGACTCAACTGTGATAGACTCTGGAAGCACCCGTTACACCACATCTTTCCAAATGGCAAACCAATCACAGCTCATAACATCCCTCCTCCCTCCCTCTCTATATATACTGCTGTGATACCTAAAATAGGATTCTAAGCACTCTTCCCCCATTTAATGCAAGTAGGGAAGCTTGATGAGATACCTCGCTCAATTCTTAGAGAACCAGGATTACACAAGTAACCTTACGTTCTCTTTCAAACAGTTGTTGGGTATCTCACTATGGGTATTATATGGCCAACTCCCATAACACATGCTTTCCGAAGACACCAAACAAACCAGGCAAGAATGAAAGAGCTTCTATAAGAGGTATGGCTACCTTATGGGTGTTGTTCAAGGGGATTTCGGAGGAAATCCCCTGCACTGGGATTCCAGTGCAGGCTTGCCCAGGGCAAGGCCACAGCTATGGGCTCACCGCAGGCTCTCTATGAGCAGCTCAAACAAGCAGACTGCCCCCATTTATCCAATGATGGTCCAGACGTTAACCTGTTAATAAAAATTTTGTGGGTAGTTTTCTTCCTTACCACTAGGGTTGCTAGAGTGTTTTAAGCTTCTTTAAGTAAACCCATGTGGTAGAGAAAGTTAGCAATAGCAAGCATGGCTCACCTGCTGAACACATGCTGTGTCCTGGTTGGGAAATATATAATTTCAAGCCCAGTCTAAAGGAGTTTTTTCCTATTTAAAAGTGTACATTACTGATGTTTCTGTGGAGATGGTACATGTATGTATGGCCTATGTTTGGACAAATGGTAAGGGTTTAAGACAGTGTATTTGTATGCATTTTAGAAGAATTCTTTATTGGTGAGGTCACCACATCATGGTCCACTTTAAATATGGATTTAAAGTTTTTTTTTTTCGATGTGGGATCATAGTCTGGACTATTTTTGACCATTCCTGGTTAAGAAGAGTCTGGTGTTTGAGAGCTGTGGTGTGTTTTCATTACAAGATGTTGGATTATTCATTTTTTTTAAATGTATATTTTGTATTTAATAAATCCATTGATTTGAAATCCCTTTTGACTACTGTACAATTTTGACAATATAGACAATAGTTATGTGGTGACTGCATCCATTTCAGATGTATAATAACTGTTTTTCCCAAAGACTTAAGTTGTAGTAGCTGAAATGTATTTAAAGTGAAACAGATGTATTGTTATAGATCAGGGGTGCATCCTGTTCCAGGAGATCTACTTTCCTACAGAGTTCAGTTCCAACCTGGTTGGGCAACCCTGTTGTAGATTAATAGTGTGGGCTAAGTGAGGGCTGCCTGTGCAGGGCCAGTGTTTTGCCAATGAGCAAAATCTCAGAGGCCCTGTGCTGGCAGCCCTCTGGGGTCCCTTAGGCTAGCCCTACGTAAGTGGGCCCATAAAGGTCCAGTGCAGGCTTGTTTGCAGGGGGGGCAATCAGAAGGAGAGATAATCCGTTTTCTCTTACTCTGACCAGCTAGGGTGGGAGAAATTAGACTATACATTAGCGGTGGGAATATCCCTGCAAACATGTCCTTGCAGGGCCCATACTGGCTTTTTGCGGGCACAGTGGGCTAAGGCCAGCCCACACCACACCTAAACAAGCCCACAGCGTTGGGCTCACTGCAGGATCTCTGTGAGCACCCCACACTAGCAGACTGCGCACATTAATCCCATGATGGCCCAGTGTGGGCTAGCTCATTCAGGCCCAGAGTAACATTTGTATAATTTGGGCCCATGCAGGTTTTGTGTAGGCAACCCTGTAATGCAACTAGAATACAAACAACATTGACAGGCTATTCTTTAGCCACTTAATTTAACTGGAATGGCTCAAACTAGAAGAGACCTTTTCAGAACCTGTTGTTTCATATAGGCCAGGGATCCTCAAATCTGGCTCACAAGATCTACTTTTCTGCAGAGTTTAGCTCTAACCCTAATCAAACACATATAAGCATGCTGTAAGAGCCAGGTATAGCTCTGTTATTTTGGACATATTATTTGCTTTGATTGCGGCATCTGGTGGGGGTGGAAGTAGTAAGAATATATATCACCTGTTCACCTGTGTTTGGTGGGGGAGAGAGGGTGATGGGGGAAGTCTTATTTTTTGCTGACCTCTAAAGGAGCTTCCAACGCTGTTTAATGCTGTTTTTTATGACTTTTGTACACATTCATATGCCAGTAAAACAATTATGGAATGTATTGGATGCATAACCTTGTTTGTTTCATGCAAATAAATCTACAAAATGCAGTCGCTGGATCCATTATCTGCAAGCGTGTCGGACAAGTTAGTTTCTTCCAATCAGACACTCGGCTGCGAAATTTGTGGTTTTCAAGATAGTCGCCTAATATTTGTCAGCAAAAAAACCCGGCACTGTACTCTATGTTCACGACAAAAGGAAAGGAAGCCACACTCATTAATGGCCGTAGCCATTCACAGCGAAAAGGGGATCATCGGCCACACCTAGACCACCTATGCAGTCCCGGCTTGATTACTGGATAGTGGCAGTCGCCTGATATCGTCGCACTCAATCTGTGGTATGTAACTCAGGTTTTTTGTACTGTGTTATGCTTTGTTGAGCGCAGTTTGAAGGGGTTACTGCCACTTGTAGTTTGGCGCTGCAGTTGTTTATAGTGAGTCGATTGTCGCAGATCAGGTTTGTGTTTGATGTGTTTGGAGTAGACAGTTGTAAGGTGTGTGGTCGGTTTCAACGCGTTGGTTATTATTGTGCCTGTAGGTGATTGCTGTGGTTATTGATGTTGTTGGCTTTATGTTGGATTCATACTGTGATGGTTATTAGCATCTGTCTGTATGCACAAAATGAGTGGATCAAGGGCTGGCCCAACTTCATCTAAAATGGAGAAAAGAAAAAATTACTCTGACCGCAAAAGCTTTGGCAAGCAAGATTGATTTAATTCAGAAATAGCGTAAAGAGGAAGTAAACAAATTAAAGAGACAGATATTGTCTCTCAAAGAGCTCATGAAGGATGATCAAAATGTTTTACAAGTTAAAGCACAATTTGATGTTCTGTTGCAATTGTCTGAAAATGTCACTGCATTGCACAAATCTCTGATGCCTTTAATCCCATCTGATGAACAAGAAAGACAAAATGCATGGTTCGTAAGTGTCACCAAATATAATCAAGAAATTATTAATGATGCCAAAAAATGGATTTCAGAAGTCAGCAGGCCTCGTTCAGAGCTAACTCATGATGTTGAGTGTCACCAGGAAGTTCAAAATAATGACCAGGATGATATATGGCCGTGTGACAGTATATCAAACTTAAGTAGTAGAAAACAAGGTTTAAAATCAAACATTTCCACCACTTCATCTGCATGTCTTAAAGCAGAGGCTAAAGTAGCTGCTCTGGTTGCCCATCAAAGTTTATTCAAGGAAAAACATTCTCTTGAGGAGCAGGAAGAGAAATTAAGACAACAAAAGGAACAGCTTCAACTTAAGGCTGATATAGCCGCATCAATGGCAAAAGTGAATGTTTTAAGGACCTCTGGATCTGGTGTGCGGAGTGCTGCTTCTCATCAGTCTGATGGCATGGAGTCATATTTTAAGAAAAAGGGAAAAACAGTTGAAGCTCTTAACCTTGATGCAGAGTTCTGCAAAAATTGATAAAAGGGGATGAAACAAAGGACAAAAGGGGAAAACCAGTGGCTGGAAATGCTGATTTACAACTTAAAAGGTCAACACAGAAAAAGGCTGATATCTCCATTCATCTCCAGCAGAGGCCCTCGGAGCTCATGAGACAAAGCACAGTTCCAAATATTACTGCACCATCAGTGTCTCATCGTAGAGATGACCATACACCTTTTCCCATGAACATTAACAGTGACCAGAACCACATGTTGTCAATACTGGGAAAACAGAATGAGATAACATCAGTGTTAGTGCATCAGTAATGTTGCATCACTGCCTAAGAGAGATATTCAAATATTTGATGGCGACCCTTTACAGTACCATGCTTTCATGCAGTCTTTTTCACAAGTAATTGAGGGTGCTGAAGACAGCCTGAATTTTTTGGAACAGTACACCAGGGGGCAACCACAACAACTTGTCAGGAGCTGTCAACATGTGGCTGATGGTTCAGGTTATGCAAAGGCAAAGACGCTAACAGGGCATAAGGTTAAAGATGGAAATTTACCTGAAAAGACTTGCCTGTACTGCAAAGGTGGACACATGTTGGTGCTTTGCCCGCTGTTGGAGAAGAGAGCTCAGAGTGAGAAGATTGATTTTCCATAAAAGACTGGGGTTTGTTTTGGATGTCTGTGTGCTGATCACATCAGTAAGGAGTGTAGGAAACGTCTCTCTTGCAAAACATGTAGCTTAAGGCAGATGTAGAGAAAGGCAAGAGTAACTCAGTGAGTGCAGTGGGCAGGTCCTTGGTTACAGTTCAAACCAGTGGTCTTACTGGGGCCGGTGAACAAGACTTTAAGCTTGCCATCATACCAGTAAATGTAAAATCAAAGAAAGGTCAAAGAATAGTGGAGACCTATGCCTTAATGGACCAGGGCAGTTCAGCATCCTTCTGCACAGTGGGTTTGATGGATAGTTGTTCTGTTGTTCTGATGTCTGATATTGAAACAATGTTTCATCAGGTTTGAATTCCAGAGGCAGATGTGGACCTACTGAGATTTCTTTGGTGGCCCAGTGGAGACTTCACTTAGTGTTTGGAGGAGTACAGGATGATTGTCCATTTGTTTGGGGCAACGTCTTCTCCAAGTTGTGCTAATTTTGCTGTATGTAGATGCGTAGAAGACAACAAAGACTTCTTCAGCCAGCAACTATTTGAGACCATTATGTACAATTTCTACGTGAATGACTGCCTTGCTTCTGTAGCCTCAGAACAGGAAGCAATATCCCTCTATAAGGACCTTAAAACCATCTGTGCCAAGGGCGGCTTTAATTTAACAAAATGGAAAAGTAATAGCCGCAGTGTGTTGGCCTTAATACCTGAGGAGGAGAAAGCAAAGAAAATTAAAGACCTGGATCTGGACCGTGACTCATTACCTGTAGAAAGAGCACTGGGGGTGCGCTGGTGTGTCCAGTCTGACACCTTCAAGTTCAGCATAACCATCTAGGAGAGACCATTTAACCGCAGAGGGATTCTTTCAGCTGTCAGCTCTTTTTATCACCCTCTGGGGATCCTAGCCCCTGTGGTTTTTACAGCTAGAAGGATTCTTCAGGATCTGTGTCAGAATGGAAGTGGATAGATTGGATGAAGGAACTACATCAGTTGGAAGGTTTCAGCATTAGACGATGTTTAAAACCCTTGAACTTTGAAGAAGCAACCACTGCTCAGTTGCATCATTTTGCGGATGCATAAAAAGAAGTATATGGTACTGTTGGATTGTGTAGTTGAGTTAAAAAATTGGATGACAAGTAATTTCTTACTGCTAAATTCTGAAAAAACAGAGGTGTTAGTTATTGGGCCTAAAACCTTAGCGTGTAATAACCTAAAACACTGTCTAATACTTGATGGCTGTTCTGTCAATTCTTCGTCATCAGTTAGGAACCTAGGTGTGCTATTTGATGGTAATCTTTCCTTTGAAAACCACATCTCTAGTATTTGCAAAACTGCATTTTTCCATCTCAAAAATGTATCTAAACTACGACCTATGCTATCAATGTCAAATGCTGAAACATTAATTCATGCGCTTATGACCTCACGGTTAGATTATTGTAATGCTTTATTGGGTGGTTGTTCTGCTCGCTTAATAAACAAACTCCAGCTGGTCCAAAATGCAGCAGCTAGAGTTCTTACTAGAACCAAAAAGTATGATCATATTAGCCCGGTTCTGTCTACACTGCACTGGCTCCCTATTAAACATCGTATAGATTTTAAAATCTTGCTAATTACTTATAAAGCCCTGAATGGTTTAGCTCCCCAGTACCTGAGTGAGCTCTTATCGCATTATAGTCCCTCACGTCCGCTGCGTTCTCAAAACTCTGGCAATTTGATAATACCGAGAATATCAAAATCAACCGCGGGCGGCAGATCTTTTTCTTATTTAGCGCCCAAACTCTGGAACAATCTACCCTACAATGTTCGGGACGCAGACACACTCTGTCAGTTTAAATCTAGATTAAAGACCCATCTCTTTAACCTTGCTTACACATAACAAATCCACATTCTTATAATTCAAATCCGTTAAAGGATTGTTAGGCTGCACTAATTAGGTCAACCGGAACCGGGAACACTTCCCATAACACCCGATGTACTCGGTGCATCGTCAGAAGAATGGCATCTACGCTAATATTAGTCTGTTTCTCTCTTATTCCGAGGTCACATTAACCACCAGATCCAGTCCGTATCCAGATCAGATGGTCACTGCAGTCCCCCGGATCCAGTCCGAACCCAGCCCAGACGGTGGATCAGCACCTAGAGACGACCTCTACAGCCCTGAATGTCAGCGGAGTCCACATCAACTAGATGAGCCCCAGAGACGGATCCACATTAAAGACCACATCACCTAGACGGCTGTCGGCACAAGACCACGGGAACTTTGGCCAGAGGAGAACTGGCCCCCCCGACTGAGCCTGGTTTCTCCCAAGGTTTTTTTTCTCCATTTGTCACCGATGGAGTTTTGGTTCCTTGCCGCTGTCGCCTCTGGCTTGCTTAGTTGGGGACACTTTCTCTTAACACAATATTGCATTTTATTTTATTGTTTTTGATTAACTACCTTTACCTATAATGTGAGTGTTTAATGTTGCCTTTGGCATTGTTGATGTACTGTTTCCTGTTTAATACTGTACAGCCGCCTTGTCACAATTCTGTATTGTTAAAGGCATAAATATATAAATAAAGGTGACTTGACTTGACTTGACTTGACTACTGTTACATATCTGCTGCTGCGCAATGAACACTCTTAGATGCACAGCACCTTCATAATGGGAATATCTAGGGTGGCACCTTTAAAGCCTGTTACTATTCCATGTATGGAGTTAACAGCTGCTGTTGTAGCAGCCCGTATGGACAAACAGTGGAGAAAGGAGCTAAGACTACAGCTCCAAGACTTTGTTTTCTGGACAGACAGTACTTTTTGAAGCACGTTAAGATTGAAACTTCAAGATTTTGAGTCTTTTGGCATACAGGGTCTCAGAGATTCTCAAGTTTTCTGATGCATCTCAATGGAGATTTGTGAACACTGTAAACAATCCTGCAGATCTTGCCTCCAGAGGTGTGAAGGCAAAGCTATTCCTAAATAACAAAACTTGGATATCTGGTCCCTCATTTCTCTTGCAATCAGAAAAAGACTGGCCTGTTAACCCAGAAGAATTGCAGCAACTTCCATCTGGAGATCCCGAGGTCAAGGTGTTAGCTGCAACTGGAGTTTCTGCAGTGAGGGATGAAAATGATGCCATTATTGTTTGATCAAGCGCACCTCATCCTGGACATGGAGGTAGAAATCATATGTTGTCAAGACTACACCAGAGATATTGGATCCCTGGTATTGGTGGTTCTATAAGGAAGATCTTGGCAAGATGTGTGGTGTGTCGGTGGCTACAAGGAGCCGCGGGTCAACTTGCCTGAAGATAGAGTTTCTTCAGAAGAACCTCCCTTTAGTCATGTTGGAGTTGACTACTTTGGCCCGTCTGAAGTCAAACGTGGGAGGAGTCTAGTAAAAAGATATGGAGTTATCTTCACGTGTTTGGCAATAAGAGCAGTGCACATTGAAGTTGCTTCATCCCTGGACACAGATTCTTGCATTAATGCATTTCGACGTTTTATTTACAAGCGCATCTGACAAGTTAGTTTCTTCCAATCAGCCTCTCTGCGGTGAAATTTGTGATTTTCAAGATAGTCGCCTAATACGTTGCTAATCAGTGTCTTCAGGATCACTAGAAAATCACAGGTGGGTGAGTTTGATCAAAGTTGGAGCTAAACTCTGCAAGAAAGTGGATCTCATGAGCCATATTTGAGGTGTAACAGACAGGAGCCTGTTAATCAGAATTTTTTTGGCTAGTTTTCTTCCTTATCACTAGGGGTGCTAGGATGTTTTAGGTTTCCTTTAGTAAAGCCATGTGGGTAGAGGAAGTTAGCAATAACAAGCAGCAGTAGCCAGCATATGCTGCGTTCACGCCATATCGTAATTACCGTAATTTCGAGATGACAACATGTGACGTTCTACTCGGAGCTGTTCACGTCCTCAGACTCGGAATTATGCTTTTTTTATGGCAACGCTATCAACGCCTAAACAGCACGATAAAACCAATATGGATTTAAAGTTCCTTTTGACATGAGACCATAGTCTGGACTATTGTTTGAGAGCTGTGCCGTGTTTTCTTTACAAGATGTTGAATTATTCATTTGCTATCAGTCAACTTCAGCTACGCACACATCAACTTTCACATGACGAAACCCTACAATCTTACAGTGTTTTGTTTGCTTTCTTTTTTCTTTTCCTTTTTTTTTTTGGTTTTAGTTTTGTTTGTTTTTTTGTACTTTAGTATATTGACATTTTTGGCTATATGTTGCTGTATTAACCTGAATTTAATGTCTTCTATTTTGTATTTAATAAATACAAAATATAAAATTGATTTTAAATCCCCTTGACTACTGTACATTTCTGACGATACAGATATTAGTTATGTGGTGACTGCATCCATTTCAGATGTATAATAACAGTTTTTACCCCAAAGACTCAAGTTGTAGTAGCTGAAAAGTATTCAAGGTGAAACAGATGTATTGTTGTAGATTAATAGTGCGGTCCCTGTGTGGGCCTAGTGAGGGCTTCCTGTGGGCTAAGTGAGGGCTGCCCGTGCAGGGCTAGCACTAAGGGGCCAATGTTTTGCCAATGAGCAAATTCTCAGGGGCCCTGCGCTGGAAGCCAACTGGGGGCCCTTAGACTAACCCTAAGTGGGTCTGTAAAGTGTGCCAGTGCAGGCTTGTTTTCAGGGTACATTAAGCAACACATTTGGCCACAGGTGTGCCAGCACATCCACACCCAAAGTCTGCATTTGTCTACAAGGCGAAGATATCAGCAACAGCCCTGCCATATCTCTCCCAAATATGATCCAACACTTATGGATGAAGTGCCTATTCTCCGTATAATGGATTGGCCCATAATAGGAGATCCGCACCTACATTTAGGACCCCTGGGAACTTGCAAGCTAAATTGTGCAGATACAGTTAAGGCATCCCACCTTGGTGACTGATGATGCATCCCACCATCTTCATGTTGTCTGTCCTGACTAGGACGTGAAACCCCTTTAGGAATGGCAGAAAATGTTTCAGGGCCAGAAACACTGCCATCAACTTTAGAAGGTTTATGTGAAGATTGCACAGCTGGGATGTCCAGTGACCGTTTACCAATCTGCCCTGAAAAAAACAGCTCCCCAGCCCATCAGGGATCAGCCTATCCATTGTCACTACATTTCTCAGAGACACACCCCCAACGAAGCACCTGCCCGGATCAAATAGTGGTTCCTCCACTGATGGAAAGCTTCCAGCATCCGAGATGAATGCACTATTGCTACAGAAGCTATGTTTTTTACAGCAAACTGAAGCCTGTAACTCTTGGTTACAGTGGCAAGGACTCAAGGATGCACAGAACATTTTCTCCAGTCCTCATAACGAGTCAGCGGTTTCTGCTGAACTGATTCCATAGACGGACCATTGTGCACAGCTTTCTGCATTCACCAGTGTGGCCTGAGCATGCTTGACACCCATGAATGCAATTTCCTGCCGAAGATCATGAATCCGTGAGTCTTGGTACCGGCAGGTGTTGTACAGTAGGTTGGGTGAGTGAATGACTTGCGTTTCAACAGGGAAAGTCACGTGAGAGGAGGCAATGCCTTTATTGCGATATGATTGAATATGACTGGTTATATTCAGCTGTGATTGGTTCATGCCTCGTGTTCATGCGCATTCTGCATTGTTAATAAGCCAATTAATGAGTAATCAGCCTGGTGAAATTTCCCATAGAAAGCCATTAAAAAGAAAACACTGACCATTTAGCACATTGCGTTCATATTCCAGGATCATCAGCTTGCCTATGTAAAGTATACATCATCAGAAAGGTGTGTACTGAATTTGATCTTTAAATATTGTGGTTTTAAATGCATTAAGTGTTTTTACAGTGTTTTTCAGTGTGTTTGTCGCGTTGTTCGGTGATTGAAATATTCCCAGTGTTTAATATGGATTGCAAATGGCTAAAAGTTGTGTTTTGTTCAAATATCATTGTTTTATTCTTTTGAGAGGTGATGTAAATATTTGCAGCTTGGAAGCAGGTGGAAACTTGAGGCTTGAATGTTCTATGAATGTTTTGCCCTCCAGGTCTTTGAGCCAGTCACATGACTGAAAGCTATGAATAGAAATACAAAGAGGGGTTACTCCTGTACTTATGAATGGGAGAAACTGTGCAGCATGCAATATGGCGGAATAGTTCCACCTTCTAAATGAAAGATTCATCCGCTTATTGGTAAAGTCATTGCGTCACTGCAGCAGCCGAAGCTCTGGTTCCAATAGAAACTTGAGGCTAGAACAGACAATGCATATGCACAGTAATAAGAGTGTTATAAATGCGCATGCACAGGGACAGTTAATTTCAGATTTTGTTGCTGATTTGAATTATGTAATTTAATTGTGAATTCAAAGGGCAATTTTTGAGATTTCAGGATTTCCCCATTCATATAGCTAGGTCTTCGATGAGCTGCCCAGAGGCATTGCAAGTGAACAGACATTTCTTGAAAGCGACTTTGGTAAATCTGTCTGTAACCAATATTTACCAAGCTTTGATGACTGATGATCTGAAAAATTAAAAAAAGAGTTAAAAGTTAATAAATGCAAAATGCTTGAAAAAAAAAAAGTCTTGATGAAATTCATACTTGGTTTTAATAAAAAGAATATTAATTACATTGTTAATGTAAAAAAAAATTCTGATAGTGTAGTTAATGTAAAAAAAATTCTGATAGTGTAGCAATATTTATTTAACCACGAAAATGCAACTGAGACATTAATTTACATTTGATTAACAAAACAAAACAAAAACAAAACAA
Organism: Labeo rohita; assembly: GCF_022985175.1. NCBI lineage: Eukaryota > Metazoa > Chordata > Actinopteri > Cypriniformes > Cyprinidae > Labeo > Labeo rohita. The sequence goes on from NW_026127504.1 coordinate 12,672, forward strand.
AAAAACAAACAAAAAAAGTATTTCTCCTTATTTCACACCACTGCACACACACATAAATCTCTTATTCTAATCAAGGCTGCATTTATTTGATCAGAAATAAAAAAAAAATAAAACTGAAATAATACTACAATTTAAACTAACAATTTTCTATTTTTAATATATGAAATATTATTTATTTCTGTGGTCAAATCTGAATTTTCAGCATCATTACTCCAGTCTTCAGTGTCACATGATCCTTCAGAAATCATTCTAATATGCTGATTTATTTGTTAGAAACTTTCTTTCCCCTAACAATATAAGTCTCTATCACTTTTTATTACTTTAACACATCCTTCCTGAATAAAAGTCTTAATTTCCTTTAAAAATGAATAAAGAAAGCAAATTATGATCTAAAGTCAGCAAGAGCAAATTGTGATCTGAAATCAGCAAATTGTGTCTATTTGCAGGTAAAGCTTCATATTACAACACTACTTTCTGTGTTCCATGTTCTGACTTTCTTGCATCCTAGGTGAAAGTAGATCGCTTGGAGCATTTTATAACTAGTTAGAAAGTTCACACAAATTAATCAGATACGTTAAACGCTTACGTTCATACACATACAATCTCCCTCAGTGTTTTTCCCCCGCCCACTCAGTTTTAGCAGCTTGGGTAGAAGGTTGAAAGGTTGAAATACGACTATCCCAGTTCGGCAACGCCCCAAAATTGTGAAACGCCTTGAACTGCAGAGACCTCTTTCTCCAAGTAAGAAGCAGTCATTAGCGAATTTGGTAACTGCGCACGCACATACTGCAACTTGGTTTATTGGGTAAGCCCTGCGATGCTAATAATCTAACAATTTTGATGATAATATTTGATTTACACAGTTATTTACACTTTTTTTTTACTGAGCAAAGGTTCCCCTGGTGAAAAAAACAGCATATGCTGGTAGGTATGTTTTGATGCTGGAATGCTGGTTAGGTAGGTTTTGATGCTGGTTTAAGCTGGTCCTTGTCAGTTTTATGTTTGGTTTTGTCTGGGTTTTCCTTGTGTTTTTCCCCCTGTGTTTCTAGTACATTTGGTTTGTTCTGTTTGCTCCCCCTGTTGGTTTTGTGTATTGGTTCCGTCTTGCCCATATTTGTACTTCCCCTCGTTATCTCGTTTGTACCACTCCCCTGTTTCTGTGTATTTATAGTTCCTTGTGCCTCACTTCCCTTGTCGGTGATTATATTGTCTTTAGTGTCTTTCCGTTCGTCGTGGTTGCTGGTTCCCTGTGTTTCCCTGTGTTTGACTTCACGTTGGATTATTTAATAAAGTTGCATTGGTTGGATCTCCGCTCTCCTCCTGCTCCTTCCACGCACACGCACGACGTACACAACCGTGACAGAATCACCGACCGCTATACAAGATGTTCCGGGCTGAGGAGAGGATCAGGAGCCTTCGACAGGCGGAGAGGCCGTTGGAAAAGTATGTGGAGGAATTTTTGAGCTTTTACCATCTGATGGCCATCAAGCCTGAATCCCCGGCCAAGATGGCCATCAAGCCTGAATCCCCGGCCAAGATGGCCGCCGCCTCGCCAGAGTCTGCACGCAAGATGGCCGCCGCCACGCCAGAGTCTGCACGCAAGATGGCCGCCGCCACGCCAGAGTCTGCACGCAAGATGGCCGCCGCCACGCCAGAGTCTGCACGCAAGATGGCTGCCGCCATGCCAGAGTCTGTATCTTATGAGTCTAGTCAAGTTGCGGCTATGTTCCCCGAGTCAAGTCAAATTGCAGCTGCGTTTCCCGAGGCAAGTCAAGTTTCTGAGTCCAGTCAAGTTACAGCTGTGTCTCCTGAGTCAAGTCAAGTTACAGCTGCATTTCCTGAGTTCAGTCAAGTTTCGGAGTCCAGTCAAGTTGCAGCTGTGTCTCCTGAGTCAAGTCAAGCGGCTGAGTCAAGTCAAGCGGCTGAGTCAAGTCAAGCCAAAGCTGTCGTTCCTGAATCAAGTAAAGTCACAGCGGTTCCCCATGAGTCAAGCCAGGTTGTTGCGGGCGTTCCTGAGTTAAGTCTCATTACCGCTGTGGTTCCTGAGGCAAGTCACGTCACGGCTGAGGCAAGTCACGTCACGGCTGAGTCAAGTCACGTCACAGCTCCATCTCCTGAGTCAAGTCAAGTTCCTGGGGCGTCTAATGAGCCAAGACAAGTTCCAGAGCACACATCAGAGCCCGAGCTGCCTACTGCGCGCACCCCAGAGCCTGAGCTGCCTCCAGCGCACCCTTCAGAGGCAGTGCTCACGTTTGATGTCAAGGCCGCTCCAGAACCCTCAATCGCCGGAGAAGCCGCGCCTATGCCTCCTGAGGTGTCAGCCCAGGCTGTAGAGCCTCATAGGGAGGCGGCGTTAACTTTTGAACTCTCTGCTTCTCCTCCTCCTCTGTCTGCCTCTACTGTCCCTGTTCTCTCCAGGTCCCCGTCCTTGACGCAGTTGCCCGCACAGCCCTGGAGGGCTCCTGCGTGCCTTCCACCGCGCCCTCCAGAGCCGGAGCTCGGTCCAGCTCGCCCTCCAGAGCCGGAGCTCTGTCCAGCTCGCCCTCCAGAGCCAGAGCTCTGTCCAGCTCGCCCTCCAGAGCCGGAGCTCTGTCCAGCTCGCCCTCCTGAGTCGGCTCCTCCTCCAGCGCGCCCTCCTGCGCGCCCTCCTGAGTCGGCTCCTCCTCCAGCGCGCCCTCCTGCGCGCCCTCCTGAGTCGGCTCCTCCTTCAGCGCGCCCTCCTGCGCGCCCTCCTGAATCGGCTCCTCCTTCAGCACGCCCTCCTGAGCCAGCACCTCATTCAGCGCTCCCTAGGGCTGGCAGAACCATAATTTCCCCCAAGAAAATTTTGGGGGGGGCTACTCCCCTGTTCAGCCATGGCCTCCTGGACTGTTTACCCGGCCATGGCTTCCCGAATCCCCAGACCCGCCATGGCCTCCTGGACTGTGTACCCGGCCATGGCTTCCCGACTCCCCAGACCCGCCATGGCCTAATGAACTGTGTGCTCGGCCATGGCGCCCTAAACTCCTCGATCCACCATGACCCCCTGAGCTCCCTGATCTGCCCTGGAGGCCGTCCCTATATCCTGTGTCTCCTGTGTCCCTGCCTACCGGCCTCCAGGGCGCCCACCCCCCCACCCCAGTGTGTGTTACGGCGCGAGTCGCGCCTTATAAGAGGGGGGGTTAATGTCAGTTTTATGTTTGGTTTTGTCTGGGTTTTCCTTGTGTTTTTCCCCCTGTGTTTCTAGTACATTTGGTTTGTTCTGTTTGCTCCCCCTGTTGGTTTTGTGTATTGGTTCCGTCTTGCCCATATTTGTACTTCCCCTCGTTATCTCGTTTGTACCACTCCCCTGTTTCCGTGTATTTATAGTTCCTTGTGCCTCACTTCCCTTGTCGGTGATTATATTGTCTTTAGTGTCTTTCCGTTCGTCGTGGTTGCTGGTTCCCTGTGTTTCCCTGTGTTTGACTTCACGTTGGATTATTTAATAAAGTTGCATTGGTTGGATCTCCGCTCTCCTCCTGCTCCTTCCACGCACACGCACGACGCACAACCGTGACAGTCCTTTGCTGGTTTATGCTGGTCCTTAGCTGGTTTATGCTGGTCCGTAGCTGGTTTATGCTGGTCCTTTGCTGGTTCATGCTGGTCCTTGACCAGCAACATGACCAGCAAAAACCAGCAAAGGACCAGCTTAAACCAGCAAAGGACCATCTTAAACCAGCATCAAAACCTACCTAACCAGCATTCCAGTATCAAAACATACCTACCAGCATATGCTGTTTTTTTCACCAGGGTCGTTTGGAAGACGGCGGTGACTGAACCGGAGTCCCTGCGGGAAAGACAAGACTCTGTGAACTTGTTTGTTTGTTTTTGATTTTAATCCCAAAATATCCTAGAATATAGTTTATTGTGACCAAACTTGATATTTTGTCACTGCAAAACGGGGCAGGGCGTTTTATCTTTAGAGAGGGATTCAGTCATGCGTTTTATTGATCGGAATGCAATCCAATCAATACCAAATTTAAAACTCGCCAAAAATGATTGTTCATCACCACAAACGATTTTTTTCCTTAAAAATGCAAAGGGTGGGCTATTTAACTTGTTTTAAACGTACCACGTTGATATAAAAAGCAAAAAGAAAATATATTCCATCGTTGATATATTACATTAATGCATTTAAAGTTGCATTAAACCAGGGTTTGCCAAACTGGGCTTGTAAGAACTGCAGTGGGTTTGTGAGTTGATAAAATAATAAATAATAAAATAAATAATGAAATGGTAAAAATGTAAAATAGAAATAATTTAAACACTTGAACACTAGACTTTTATTTTATTTGTCTGCCTGCATGTCAGTGTGACCATTAAGTGACATTGAACTGTAAACATGAGAATGTGTTGTAAAATTACTGAAACATTAACATTAAATTCCTCAAAGATATTTCAAGTAAATATTTCATGCTTAGAGGGGTTTGGCTGAAAAAACAACAAAAGTTGTCATCCAAGATGTTCATGTCTTTCTTTCTTAAGTTGTAAAGAAATTATGTTTTTTGAGGAAAACATTTCAGCATTTTTCTCCATATAATGTACTGATATGGTGCCCCGATTTTGAACTTCCAAAATGCAGTTTAAATCATCCTATATCGCTGTTTTACCTTTTTTGTTAAGGTTGTATGATCTTGTTTGCATGTTCACTTTGCAAAGACTGGGTTGGAACTTCTGCAGTGATGTAGGATGATTTTGAAATGATTTCAGAAGTTGAGAGAGAAAATACGATTGGAGTTTTTCTTAAGAACTGTCTTAAGTCAGAATACACAGAGTTCAGGGAGAGAAAGGCAAGACGACTGTTTGAGATTAAAAAGTATTTAAATTGTATTTTTTTAATGAAAATAACCGATAAGATAAGACCCTTCTTTCTCGGCTGGGATCGTTTACAACTGCATTTGGGATTGTTTGGAGCAGTATTTAAACTGCCTTTTGGAAGTTCAAAATCGGGGCACCATACCAGTCCATTATATGAAGAAAAATCCAGAAAGGTTTTCTTCAAAAAACATAACTTCAAAACGCTACCAAAGCACCAGGGACCCTGCCCTAGAGTGACACTGGACCCAGAGCTGTAGAAATGGTACCTCTAGTGAACAGCGAGTCAGGCTTTTACTGCTGCTACTTCCTCGTTCCCAAAAAAGATGACGGGCTCAGACACATTCTCAATCTCAGATCTGAATCGCATGCTTATGAGACGGCCATTCAAGATGTTAACTCTGAAACAGATCCTTGTGCAGATATATCCTGAGGTCTGATTCCCCTCTGAGACAGATAGGAATCCACATTCTGAGTTATCTCAACAACTGACTAGTTTTAGCCAGATCAGAACGGGAACTCATTGCTTGTACATGTTGCTGCAGCTCAGCCACCTAGAGTATCTTGGGCTGAAAATTTAGCTAAGAGCTGTTTGTCTCCCAGGCAGCAAGTGGTCTTTCTGGGGACAGTTATCAACTGGATTACGTTAGAATGGTCCCTGACAATTCAGCATCTGGCAGCGTCATTCAAATTGGGGACTTCACGTCTCTTCAGGCCTTTCCAGAGGATACTCGGCCTCAAGTCAGCCACTTCCTCTGTGATTACTCTATGCCTGCTTAATATGCGGCCTCTCCAGTATTGGCTCAAAGCCTGTGTCCCATCCCAGGCCTGATGCTTGGGCGAATCTTATATCAAGGTAACCCACTGCTGCATCAAAGTCTTGGCTCCTTGGACAACTTCTCACCTGTTCTATTGGTGAGATTTGTGTGAACGTTGACTGGTCGTCACCATCCACTTTCGCCAGGTTCTATAACTTGGACATCCCTACCCTGCAGGCTTGGATCTTCTCCGCTTAATTCTACCTAATCCCCTTTTTGTAATGTGGAGAGAGTTGTGTTATGTAGTCCACAGCCTTAACGGCTCGGGCCTCATTATCAGCTCATGCTTACAGGAGCCCCCAAGACGAGCGCTCTGTGGCTGGGCTGGTAGAGCGGCTTCGTTTTGCACTCGCTTATAGCACAATGTGAATGGATGCGTTCCCCACTGGTATCAGCGAGTTAAAGGAACAAGCACTGCGTTAGTTGCCATGCCATAAGGCTCCAAGCAAATCGATGTCTGTCGCTTCAGTCAAAATATTCTGATGAAATGGCACTCTGGGCTGACTTATATAGCAGTCGGCTCCTCCCCATTTGGCGGGCTAAAGCACCATTGGTTTGTGCAGCTACACAAACATGAACAAATCAGGCTTCAGTAACAGAGTAAACAGAAGTTTCCCCAATGGTGTAAGTGATGCAATGCTCGTTCCCTTATCTCAGGGAACCGTGGTTACTTTAATAACTGTAGTGTTTTCCAATTTAATGCTGATTTGGTGTTCAAAAACATGTATTATTAACAGTGTTGAAAATAGCATCCAGGTATATATATATAAATGTCTTTGGTACTATTGATCATTTTAATGGATCAATTCTAAATAAAAAGCATCACAACTGTTTTGAAGAAAGAGGAAATGCTTCTTTAGCAGAAAATTAGCATACTGTTGTGCATTTATTGAATGAAATTACATTTTTTGCTGGACAAGATACAGATGAATGTATTGTTGATGGCTTCAAAATGTATCTTCTATAACAATGTCATTTCTGTTTTTCAAGATCTACAGTGTTAGCGTGTCTGTCTGTGTTCATGCTGTGAATGATCATTAGAAGCTATTAAACAATCTGTAAGTATGCTAAGGGCAAGGACATACCAGTCGTTTTTTTAAAGTAGTTTTAATGAACATATCTCACTTTAGCTTTTTTGTTTGTTTGCAGAAAACCAACAAGATCTTCCACTAGAGATATGGACTGAGTCTATGATGAGCAACTGGTTAACGTCAATAGGAGTTAAAGAGACATACATCAAAAAAACTTCATGAAGAGGAAGTAGATGGCTGGATCCTTTGTGAACTCTTCGAAGAATATCTGGAAAAAAAGATTGCAATAAAATCCGGGCCTGCACTTTTAATAATCAAAAAAAGAGATGAGTTAGTAAATTCACAAAAAGCCCAGAGCCAACATTTACACAAAACAAACTTCTGCAATTAAACGTGTTGACACAAGAGCCGACATCAAGGAAGAGCATAAAGAAGATTCTGTGCCTGTGATAACAACAAAGAGAGATTCAAAACTACGACCTTTTGATATGAAAGGTGTTGATTTCACATATGTTAAAAACAGTGTACTCTTACCAGAATCAGGGGTTGTTGATTATATTAGTCCATGTCATGAGTATAAGTCATTTGCCATTGCTGCAACACTGGACCGCTAAAGACTACAGGCCAAGTTCACAAAGGAAGTGCTGAAATTTGCTACAGATTGTATGAATGTTCGTACAAATGGCACAGTTCATTTTGGTGTCATGGACAGTAGAGGTGACACTGGTTATGTACATGGAGAAATCATTGGTATTCCTGTTAATGAAAAGATGTATACTGTGATGCAGTAGATTACATAGAGAGAGGTTTCTCTAGCTCTGATAGCGAACTGATACGATTATGTATTGGTGATCCTCAGTTTGTTCAAGTAGTCTGTTCAAACCCAATGAGGAACTCTACATTGTGGAGGTTGATATTAAGCCAGCAGTGAGCATAGTGAAGAATAGGGCTTCTCTGTTAGCTTGCCAATTTTCAGTGAGAAGGCAAACAAAGTTCAGTTTGAGAAGAAAATTGCTTATCGCAGAGTGGGTTCTAAAACCGAACCAGTGGCTGACCTCAGTGACTTCTACCAACACATCAGTTTTAGGGATGCTCAGAGAGAAGAGGCAGAGAAAATGCATAATTTCACAGCACCAGAACTGTGCCAGAATCTGGGAAAAAAGCTTGTCATGCTCATAACAAGTGGAAAGAAAATACTGGACAAGGAAAAATCACACATACTGGTTACCAACCAATTTCATGAGAAGGATCTGCAAAGCATTGATTTTTTTTGTTGATCATGAACATCTTCTGCATGTTTGACTTTGATCCAGATTCCATAATAAGGAATAAGAGGATAAGAGGAATCTCCCCCTCTCTTCTGAGGCCATCTCAAAACAGATGGCCGGGGCAACTGCTGACCAACAATGCATAAATTGGAAATCGGACAAACATGAAAGACAGATTTAGATTGACACGTCCCACCCGCAGGGTACGCGGGTCACTACAACGTGACACTCAGCATTCCTTTCTCCTCCTCTCAGATACGCCAAATATTCTTTCCCTCCAACAAAAAAGAATACACAAACTTATACCAACGATCCTAAAGACAATCATTTATCTCCGCTACTAGTAGCGCAAATAACCCATAATTATATGTTGTCGTCTCTTATATGCTTGGTGTGTTTATTGTAGCCTACGCAGCTAACCAATGTGTGTATAACCAGTTAGGTAGACAAAGTTATTAGTGTGTATGCCCAATGTTTGGTATTAAATGAAAGCTGCCCAATGTTTGGTATTAAATTAAAAAGCTCATTTTATTTCAAGATGTCGATGTGAATAAAAAAGGTTGATATTATGTACAAGGTTCGCATTTCAACACTTATTGAAGAGACTAACAAACTCTTTACCCAGAAAAGTTGCCTCCATGTGACAGAAAGACATTATGCTAAAGTATGCACAAATGAGCAACAGTATGGGCGGAGCGCCCGCCTTACAAGCCCAAATGATTGGAACGCAA
>NW_026127505.1:0-88913 GCF_022985175.1 Labeo rohita
ATATACACATATATATTGATGTAGGCCATGCACCTTTGAGAAACTGAGCGTGTTTGTCCTGGCTGTCATTACGTAACGCCGCAGTGATCACTGCAATTTCACGCCAGACCACTGGCTGCTCAGGGAAATTCACAAATCTGTGCACCAGAAAACACCAAAGAAAAACATTAAACGACAGCCTCATGTACAGCGAACACATCCAGAGTGAACATGTGTGTTGTGGACTCACATGTCGTACAGGAGTCTGCCGGCGGAGGCCGTCCTCTCTGCATTACGCTCGATACTGTACATCTCATACTGTACACATGAACATAACACACGCATCAGACACGAAATTGATGCACATATGCACAGATCTAATGCACACAGACCGTTGCATGCTGCAGACACTCAGATATGCACATGCACAATAATAATTATGCACATTCATCAAAATCAGAAAGAAAATTTTACTGCTTGCAGATGCAAACACAAAGAATTGTCTTTGGTAAATGAAGCTTCCAGTGCACACATACAAATACAGGACACGTTATAATAGAATATTGAACAAAGTGGAAGCTTTTTCCAAAGCAACATACATTGCATTCAAGATAACATTTTATTGGTGACACTTTACAACAAGGTGTCATTTGTTAACATTAGTTAATGTATTAACTAATATAAACGAACAATGAACAATACATTTATTACAGTATTTATTCATCTTTGCTAATGTTGGTTAATAAAAATACAGCCGTTCATTGTTAGTTCACAGTGCATTAGCTAATGCTAACAAACACAACCCGTGATTTTAATAATGCATTAATAAATGTTGAAATTAACATTAAATAAGATTAATGAATGCTGTAGTATTGTTCTTTCTTAGTTCACGTTATAAATAAATAAACAAATAACAAATAATAATAATAATTATAATAATAATAATAACAAAATAAACCATACAAATATGAAAACATTATATGAAGTAACTAAAATAATGAACTAATTTGATTAAATAAAATAAATGTAAAAAAAGACCAAATACTAAAAATATATCAATATACAATTAAACAAACATTGAATAAAATAATATCAAATTTTAAATTAAGCATAAAATATTAAAAAATATAAAAAAAAAACAATTAAATATTTAGAAAAAACAAAATACTGAAAATATGAACAAACAAACAAACATGAAATAAAATAATAAACTTTTAATTAAAAAATAAAAAATAAAAAAATAAAAACAAGTAAATAATAATATAGTAAAATAAAAAATAATTAAACAAAATATTTGTTAAAAGATTTAAATAAATAACATCTAACAGTACAGTAGGAAGCAAATATTTTCAAAATATTATTTAACATACATTTATTTTTTTTTTTATTCAATTATACACTAAAAATATAGTATTTTACATTTTGATCTAATGAAAATGGTGGAATTTAATCAAGAATTTGACACATATAAACATACAGATGTCTTTTGTATTTTGAACGATCATATTTGTGTGTTCGTGTCATCTGAAAGAATGAAGCGCGCTGTACTGGAGCCTGAATGATGTGCAGTGTTTAAATGCATTAGTGTTGTTGTTGTTGTTGTGTGTGATGTTGATGTTTTCTCACCTGTATGTTGAAGTCTGTGGGATACAGTGTGCGCGCGGTGATGAGCCAGGCTTTAGCTGCATACGGGTCCTGCGGCACGAGCTCCCGCGCGCGCTTCACCAGGAACTCACAGTCGCCCTGCGCGGACATTTGCTCCCGTTAACGGGTGTTAAACAGAAATAAAACCCTTCAAATGTTCAAAGGCTAAAGCACAGACTGAAAAACACCGGGACGATCATCGAGTGGTGAACTTCCGGCTGGAAGCTGATGATTTCAAAATAAAAGTCTCTTTTCCACCCCGAGGAAAATCAGACATCAATCTATTTCTGTTTACTGCTCAGTGACATACATACATACATACATACAAAAATAAATAAATAAATAAATAAAATTAAAAATAAAATAATAAGAAAATTAAATCTTAAAAAATAAATGAAATAAAATCAAATTATGAAATACTTATGAAAATATGGTGAATTCAGGTTAAGTTGTCCGTTTAAGCTTGATTGTACTGTGCTCAAAGTGTTTACACTTTCACAATATAACAATGGTTTTTAATTAAAGGGACACTATTTCTCTAAATGATAAAATAGTTGTGCTTGATTGAATATGTGTCCCTGGAGCACAAAACCAGTCTTTAACACGGTCAAAATGATCAACTTTTCTTATTTAATGCCAAAAATCATTAGGATATTAAGTAAAAATTTCCTACCGTAAATATATCAAAACTTAATTTTTGATTAGTAATATGCATTGCTAAGAACTTCATTTGGACAACTTGAATATTTTAATTTGTTTGAAAATTTGACTCTTATGATTGGTTTTGTGATTCAGAGTCACATATATATTCTGATTAATATATTAAAATAATATATTCTGATATTAAGATTTCATCAAATTTAATGTCAAAACAACATGTTCTTTCAGTTGTTTGGAATTTTCCACATGAATTGAGATGTGGATTTACACATGATTTATTTTATGCGTAACCTGCAGGTTATATATTTTTGGGGTTTATTAAATATAATGTTAAATATGTTTGTCTGAACATATGTGTTAATAAAACATGTTTTTAATTAAGATGCAGAATAATTTTTGATAAATAAGGGATGGTCCACTTTACCTGAAAATAAATTTGTCAGTAGTACATGACCTCAAAATATTCACTGGTATACATCTTGCATATGAACTCTTCTCAAACTGAAATATTATAGCTGGACCTTGAAGCTAACAAAAGTAATAACAAAAAGACAAGAAAAAATATATGTATCTAAATGACATTTTTTACAAAAAGTGGTCTGCCTTACCTGAGTTCACCCTACTGAAAACAAGTTATTGATCTGTAAAATTTTCAAATTTCAGCAAATATTATGTTTTAGGTAGAGACATTTAAATGGTGTAATTAAAACAATCAAGCGAAAAACAAGCTGAAAAAAATTACATCCATAAAATTGCTTGTATTATGTAATATTTCACAGTAGTCTGAACAAAATCATTGCATTAGCAAAACGAACATATTGCCAAAGTTTCCATTAAGTTATGAAAGCATTATTTCAAAATGTTCTCTAAACTTTCAAAATTTTGCTTTAAAAATGTTTTTCTAGGTTTTGCCAAATGTTTTTTTTTTTTTCATTTTGATAACATTATGAGAACATTATGTACGTTCTCTGAATGTTCTGAAACAAGTAGAAATTAGCAATATTTAAATACAGTAGGTGAATGTCCAACTTAAAATGTTTCAGAAAAACTGGATAGTTCACCCAAAAACAAAAAAAAAAAAAAATAAGAGAAAGAAAATCCTGTCATTTACTCACCCTCAAGTTGTTCCAAACCTGTATGAATTGAATTTCTTTCTTCTGCTGAACATGAAAGAATATATTTTGATAAATTTTATTAACTAAACAGTTGCTGGTAGCTTTTTTTGTTTGTTTGTTTGTTTGTTTGTTTGTTTTTTTTTTTTTTTTTTTTTTTTTTTTTGTGCCATACTATGAAAGTCAATGGCTACCAGGTGATTAAATGATGACAGACTTTACTCACTATCCCTTTAAAGCCCAAATAACTTTGAACAATGGCTAAATTTAGAATTGCATTCTATTGTTATTTCTGCCTTATAAAAACAATTCAGATTTTGATTCACTGAAGGATTTGCCAGACTATTTCAAATCAGTGAGTTGGTGAATCTTCCAACTATTCATTTTAAAGAACCGTCTCCCACGAGTCATTTGTTTGTGAATCAGACTTTGTAGGCTACGCAGGTCATGCTGTACTGTGGATTTGTTTTTACAGTATGTGAGCCGTGCAGGAAACACTTGGCCACAAATGTGGTATGAGAAATGTATGCAAATCATGCTCAGCAATAAAGTTGAATAATAAATGAATAAATTTGATGGCTTCTCTTTCATGGCATCAACTCACCACTCTTCTCACACTTTCTGCTGCTTACCTCCCGTGTGAAAACCACTGCTGTCACAGTTGTGTTTCAGTGACTGAAAATATCACCTTGAAGGTTGATGTTTACAAGAAGATATGTTTATAATATGTATTAATACCAGTTCCTAGTGTTATATCTAGAACAATTTCAATGTAACCTAACTGCAGTCGAAAAAGAAGGTTTATGCCTGGTGTCAGTTTTATCAGTTTTATTCATATGCTTATTTTTGTACATAACACAGTTTTGGTCTGTTGCTTCATCTGTCTGTTTTTTGAAGTTTTGCACTTTGGGTTCTGTGGCTTTAAACTCAACTTACGTTTTTAATAGATGCTCTGTTTTGTGGTTAGTAATGCTTCATGCTGCTCTGTGCTTCTGCTTTCTACTGTATCAGTGACGAATATAGTTTGTCTTTTTTGTAATGAAAACCTGCAACTGTCCAAATGAATTAACAGATAAGGAAAAGAACGTTTTTTCAGACTAAGAATAATCTCTGAACATAAAAAATGACATTCATGCTTTTTAGATGATAATCTATAGTTCTATGAGTTCTAGAGTCACTTGTTTATTCTGTTGTTAGTCTCCATTGCTGAAAAGAGTAATAGTGTAAACTGCTGACCAACAGTGTGTGTCCTTCCCCTCCTATGAGGAAACTTCCTCTTTCTTTTTTATTTGTTAAAGTCGTGTAATTTCCTGCTGTGTCAGTAGAGCTGCTGCCTGTCAGTGAAGACGCTGCATGAGACTCGATCTGACACTCTTCTGCTGGTTTTGGGCTCTTCTGGAAACTGGACTTTAGAGAAATAAGGCTCATCTTTGGACTGATGCTGCTGCTGCAAACTGCTGCATGTGAGTCGACTTATTTATAAAAAATTTTTTTGTTTAGATCTGATTGTCTTACATGATCAATACATGATCTAAAATGACACATGCATGTGTTTATGTAGAAAAGTCAAAGTGACTTACATATAAACAAGGAACATGACAAGCAATTCATCGCAGGGCAAACTACTTTGTCTGCTTTGGTGCACCATCACTCACACACTTTCACACACTGTCACACCCCCGTCTCCGGCCTGAGCACCATCTCCCTTTTGTCACTGCCTCCGAAGACAGTGAACTGAATGGGGAATGTATGTTGTAAGGGTGGAATACCACCAAGTGTATTCGAATAAATCAATTTTGATAACGACAGAAGCTACTAAACGAAGGCACTGTGGCTTTCCCCTTGCAACAGTGTCTAAACGTTGGACTAAAACAGCTGAACGATGTCCATCACAACGGGGTTGAGTTTCACGTCGCGATCATGAACCCCAAATGTTTCAGTGTTTTGTCCAAATAATCTTTTAGGTCTAGGCATGCCATAAATAAAAGAACCAATTTTAATTACTAAATATAATCCATCATTTAACTGTGCACTTTAATTTTGTCTTTCTTACCTCTTTCTGTTGCTCATGGGCTGCTCTAAAACGATAGGAGATCTCAGCATGATCTTGGATCCATGGCCAATAACACTAACATCATGTAACTGTAATCTTTGGGTAGGACAGCATTTGTAATTACAGTTCATCTGGAATTTTAAAGTTATTACTTAAAGTCAGCCCTAAGAAATATCTATTAAATCAAGATGGAGTCATTGCTTTACTATTCATATTTTGACCTTGGACACTTTGTGCCCTTCTATTCCTTTATTTTGTATTTATTTATCCTGGAACATCTATGTTTATCAGCTTTACAAGAAGCCCTGTCTTTAAAGCAGAGTCTAAAACTTATATTTCACAGCAACTCCTCTTACAGAGGGTGTAGCCGATCACCCATCAGCTTTTCCTGTTTTTCACAGCCATAAAGGCTCTTTCTCCATGTATTGCCCATTGGCAGCTGTCCCAGAAGTGGTCTGTTTCTTCTATAAAATGAACACTCGAGAGAACCGCATTGTAACCTTTGACCACAACTGCATATAAGCAATCTGCGATATGGTCAGTCATCTTGCGCAACTGTCCAAAATTTAAGGAATCTCATCCAGTTAACAAAATATATAGCAGTTCCTTATTTTATTTTAATAAAGCAAATTCTTCTTTTCAGGAAAAGAGCAGGCAATTCCATCTTGGCATATTGCAGAGAGCAGTAACCTACACTAAACTGCTGGGTTAAAGGAGTCATTGGATGCAAACTTCACTTTTTCATGTTGTTTGAACATTAATGTGTGTTGGCAGTGTATGCAGTGTTGGGCAGTAACGAAGTAGTTGTACTTCGTTACTCTACTTAAGTACATTTTTCAAGTATCTGTACTTTACTGGAGTAGTTTTATTTTGAGTAACTTTCACTTTTACTTCACTACATTCCAAAGCGTAAGATCGTACTTGTAGCATGTAGTCCTACGTGACGTCTGTTTTTATATTGTTCAGCAACAGTATAAATTTTTATATTGTTTAGATCAGCTGGAGTAGACAGATATGAATGTTTATTCTTAACCATACTGAAAATAAGTAAATATTGTTAGCTGATGCTAACTGTCTAGCTGCTTGCTGGTGCTAAGTTGAGATAATTTTTAGATATAAAGTCCACATTTTTATTCAACCACCTAGATAGATTACATCCGAGGGAAAAAGAAAGGATGTCATGCTCACATCATGGTAACTACAGTAATTATCAAAGTGGAAAGTGATGCCCTCTGGGGTCATTTGGCCAGGAGTGTTTTTACCAGACAATATTTGAAAGGAAAAAATCATTATGAAAATATAATTATATTTTCCTTAAAATGTTCTTGCTAACTTCAGGCCTTATTCTCATGTCATATATAACTGTGACGTTATGCAAAACATGCTTTGCAGTGGTTTTTAATCAGTCTGTAAAAATAATATCCCCTTTTTCAAATCGAGCCGTTCTCAGATGCCTGTCGTTGTGGCGTCACACCAACAGAGGACACACCCACCATAGTTGACTGACATGAGCGTCTTACGTAGACCAGCTGTAACAGTCCAGTAACTTTCCTTGTTTCAGTGCCGAAGCAGGGATGTAAATTAGACAAGAATATCTCAGATTGAGTGATTGAGGTGTTGTGTTGCTGGATGTAATAATGAACATAGTGGTCGTCATTTACTCCCGACATCTGAGCCGCTGAAGATGCAGTGGATTACATTTGTTTGTGAAGGGAATGCACCTCCCGATCTACATATATCTGTCTATGTTTGCGTGAATCATTCGTGATCCAGCTTCACTTACAGCAGAAGTGAGTATAAGCGTTTATGAATCTTTGCGATCGCCTTTCCTAATAATGTGGTAGTTGGGAAGTTTAGAGGCTAAACGCGGCTAAAGTAAACAGGCTCGTCACTCCACAGAGAGAAGAGAGGGGTGGGGCGAGCAGAGCTCATTTGCATTTAAAGGAACAACTCCTTTTTGCACAGCTCATTTTGACAAGGTAAAAAGGGTGTTGTTTTATAAAACCATTGAGAATTTTTAATCAAAGTATATTAGAGACTTTTCATTAAGACCCTTAAGAATCATATCAACTTGTGGAAAATGGGCATCCGATGACCCCTTTAAATGCAACCCAGTGCTGAGTAAAATATGGACAAACTACAAAATATGGTTGTTTTGACCCAGCGTTAAGCATTTAACCCAACCACTGGGTCAAAACATCCCAGTCGATGGGTATGTCCATATTTTACCCAGCAGTTTTTAGAGTGTATTCTGACTGATCTGAGCATATCATACTTCTATAATCTTTATGAATTCATCAGCGCGATGCATTGGAGTATAACTATAGACTGAAATCTTGTAAATAATCTACCAAATGTGACAACCAAAGTCTAGAAAAATGTTTTCCGTTTTTGCCCCTTGTTATTATTAGCTGAATACGGCTGTGTAAGGTAGTCACTCAATCTTGTTCTTATTGATCACAATGCACAAGTTATTTTTGTTAACACAAACTAAAATCTCAATCTCCGCAGTTAATCACATTTTAAGCTGTCCCCCAGGGATAACGGACACAGACTCCATTCTTCTAAAGATAACAAAATGTAATACGAGCTATACCTTTGAAGACCTGTATTTAACATTATATTGTTTATTAATTTATCAATACAGTTCTGTTGTGGCTCACACTTTGGCTTTGTTGGTGACTGACAATGCTTTTTAAAATAGCAGCACGCTTGATCTAACACGTCGGCAAAGACAAAACAAAGCAAGAGTAGATTCATTTCAAAATTCACTAAATCCAAGTCAACTGAGAATGGCAAATAGCCATTAGTAGTGAATCTGAACTAAACAATTGTTGAAATACTACTCTGCTGTTTCATCCATCCTGTCCCGATCAAGTGACATAGACAATTAGAAGAATTGCGACTCAGCAATTTTAATTTGTTTTAGTGCCTTGCAAGGATTTCACAATACCAACTTTCAAGTCATTTAAAAAATAATTTAATCTTGGAAGGACTGAGAATATGTCGGTGTGAGAACAGGTAACTAAAGATAACTTTTCACGAAGCATCCATTCTCTTTTAGTTTATGAATGGGTAATGAAAAATGTATCTTTTGCAAAACATCCATTCTCCTTCCCACATATAAATCGTGAGGATAACCTGGAGATTAACAGTCGGTCACAAAATGATGCTGTTCTTCCCCCATATCTTACACAAGACAAGCATAACCCACTCTTCCAAATATGGCACAGTGTAAATTCACAGCACAAAAATATAATCAATTTCTTAACAGATAGCTAGAATATTTAATTAAAGACTATTTCTCATCTGTCTGTAAAAATTCCTGGAAAGACGAGCCCCCATTTGTTAATAAATATCCTAGCTCTTTATCTTTCGATGCCGTCCGACTATTCTCAGTGCTTGTATGGGCCCATGGAAAGAATTATGAACATGAAGCCAATTGTATGTTCACAAACTTCTTTCAAGTTTACTGTCTCCCACATTAGATTATATAGATCCATTGTCAGGGGTTGGTGTTACATATGTGCATCATACAAAACAAAGACATTATTGTGCATATAATGAAATATCAGATATAGATCTGGGTGTACAAAAACCTATTCCTAAATTCATCCTGTTATTCAAACTAACTATATGTAAAACGGATAAAAACAAAGGGGTACAGTAAATAGGAGGGAGAGAGAACACAAACAGGAAAACTCACAGTAATATTTGTCAGAGAGTGTGATATCATTTAACACGAATATAGTTTGTCTTTTTTGAAATTAAAACCTGCAGCCATCCAAATTATTTATCAGATAAAGAAAAGAAAGTTTATTCAGACTAAGAATAATCTCTGAACATAAAAATGAAATGAAATGAAATGAAATATAAATGCCATTCATGCTTTTTAGATGATAAACTATAGTTCCATGAAGTCTAGAGTCACTTGTTTATTCTGTTGTTAGTCTCCATTGCTGAAAAGAGTAATAGTGTAAACTGCTGACCAACAGTGTGTGTCCTTCCCCTCCTATGAGGAAACGTCCTCTTTCTTCTTTCTTTGTTAAAACATGTCATTTCCTGCTGTGTCAGTAGAGCTGCTGCCTGTCAGTGAAGACGCTGCATGAGACTCGATCTGACACTCTTCTGCTGGTTTTGGGCTCTTCAGGAAACTGGACTTTAGAGAAATGATGCTCATCTTTGGACTGATGCTGCTGCTGCAAACTGCTGCATGTGAGTCGACTTATTTCTAAAAATACCTTTTTTGTTTAGATCTGATTGTCTTACATGATCAATACATGATCTAAAATTATACATGTGTTTATTTAGAAAAGTCAAAGTGACATATATAACTGAGGAACATAACAAGCAATTCATTGCAGAGCAAACCATAATTATTAGATTTTTTTTTTTTTTTTTTTTTGGTAGTTTTAGTATTACGTGTTATGGTTTAAGGTTGTGGATTGGTGAAGTGTTGTGGAAGAGGTACAGTAAATGCAAATTATTACTTTTAAAAGCTTTGATGATGTAAACCAAGATTGAAATGTGGTGGAAACGTTCAAGAAGTGTTTAGAAAAATGTACACAAATTACATGTATGATGTGTGTACACTGACTATTGGACATTTAGTAGACAAATGAATTAATAATATAAATGAGACGGTAAAAATTGTCATTAAAGAGAGTTGGGAAAAGCTAAAAATAGCCCGAGTTGAAAAAAAAAAACTTTCTGTGATCTGGTAGTCAAGCCATATTTATTTTTACAGCACTTTATACAATACAGATTGTGTCAAAGCAATTTAAGTAATAAACAGGAAAAACAGAAACAATGATGCAAACTTTAATGAACATGAAATAAATTCAAATTCGACTGTAAAGTGACTTTAAAAATCAATAATGTCATTTTTTAGATCAGTTCAACAGTGCTGATATTGCATCATCAGTGTATTTAAAGGTAATCTTTTCTTTTGTAATTTAAACAATATTTATATTACCAAATAGCACAGAATAGTGCAGAAGTATGCAAATTCGGATGTACCTAGCATTTTCTGTCTCATAATATTTTTTAATATTAACATATGAGTGAAAGTGTGTAAAAGATTGATCATCTGTGTTTAACTGAGGTTCATGAGTGTAATTCAGATGTTTCAGTGCGAGCAGAGCCTGTTTTTCTGATTTTAATTTATGTTAAAAGGGTTACTACAGTGCTCATTTCTTTACATTTTTTTTTTTAGTGTTTTTAAGTTAATGTTGGTATTGTGTGTTTGTTTTGTTCTTCAGGTGTGGAGAGAAACTGCAGGTTTAATCAGTCTGATCCATGTAACACAGCTCTGGGAGACAAACTCAATCTGCTGATGGTGCAGGACGCTGGAAAATATAATCTGACAATAAAAAAGATAATAAACAACAAAGAACAAGATCCAGTTTGTAGAATAAAGAAAAACATTATAAAGCAGAAAGAATGTGATCTTTATAATAACAGACCTGAAGTGACAGTCAATAATGGGACTCTGATAATAAACTATGTGATCAGAGCAGATGCAGGGAATTACACATTAAAACTCGTTAGCTCAGACGGCATAGAATCATCTAAATATCTTCAAGTGAATGTTGAAGGTACAGAGACTCTCTCATCAGACTCAATAACATGTTCTCAAAGATCTCACGCAAAAATGATAAAATCAAATAAAGATCATAAGCATCATAATGAATGACTAAAAGACAACAAAGAAACTCTTTCATCAGAATTTTTATATTTAAATATATTTATATATATATATATATATATTTATATTGTCACGTTTAAAATAATTGTTGAGGGGCCATACTTATATTTAATTTTTAATAACAATGCCTTCTGTTTTTTCAGCTCCCTCAGTCACTCTGATCATTCTGGGATGTTTTGCTGTAATTCTTATTGTTCTGGCCGCCATTGCATACTACATTTATAAGAAGAAGAATCGGCTCAAACCTACACCAAGTCAGTATTTCTGTCCTAAAATGTAGCATTGCAGCACTGCTGCTAAATTACCTTTATCACTTTGCTTGCTTATATTTGTCCTTATTTGTAACTCAGTTTAGATTAAAGCATCCGATAAATGAATATATATAAATATAATGTTAATTAATCTGTGGTTCATACACAAACTGTGGCTGTTTCCCAGGAAATAATTTGCCCAAAACCTATTTGGGCAAATTATTGTTTGGGTGAGTTATTTATTCAGCATCATGTTGCTCCAAATCCGTATGTTGAGTTTTTTTTATGAAGTAAATAATGACAGAATTTACATTTATGCATAAAATGTCTTAATTTCTGTAAAATAAAATTTCTGTAAAATCTAAAAAAAAAAAAAAAAATTAATTTTCTAAATTCAGTTCCTAATTTTCTCATAGTTTAACCCCTTAGCGTTCCTGGCAAACTTAACTCAATGCAAAAGGGGTTAACAGAAATATTTCTTGCCAGGATTTAGACTGTCAGTGAACCAAATCAGAGATACCAATGCTCTGCTATAGAAAAAACCAGCAATGAGTTCTATCAAAACAAAAATAATTAAAATAGTTAAAACTGTATAAGAATATGACACATTTGTGAGGTTATGGGGTTATGGTCCTTATAAGCACCCAAACCTAACTGACTACGGAAGCAAGTCACAGTCTGACTTGTTAAATTAGGTCTGAAGTATAGATGCATGAGACAGTAGTGTGAAAGAAAAACTGATAAGAAATCATCTGTGGTTTTACTGAAAACATCCTGCCCTGGGTAAAGCTGAAAATGTATCGACAGCAAGTCTAGAAAGGAAGCTGAAGGGTTTTTCTTCTTTGCTGTGGTAACACAGTGTGTCATCATGACATTCCTGGCATTGAGTCACGAAATTCAAAATATGTAAGTCACGATGAGTACTGATGTTTTCGTGAGAGTCAAAATATGCAAGTACAATAAAGCATATAAATACATTAATAATGCATATAAAATAAACAGTAAATGAAACATGCATAGAAATGAATATAGTAATAAAATATAGTATAACTAAATAAAAGAGTATAAATTAATATGTATATGTCACCACAGATTCTCACCTTCAACACGTCAATTTACTGTCAACATTAATGCAACAGAAATCATCTTGTTTATAATCTCATCTCTTCATTGTGCTTGTTCTCTTTCTGCAGATGTGGAAAGTGCCACGACGGACCCTCATACAAACAAGAATGTGAAGAAGGAACAAGATCTTCATTATGGAGAGGTGACGTTCGCCAACAGAAATGTTCAACAGCGGCCGAGTAAAACACAAGAGGACTGTGTGTACGCTCAGGTGCAGGCGCATTAGAGTGAAAACCACCACAAAACCACCTGCGATAAATGGACTGTAGTATGAGGTCACACTTCTGTGGTAACACAAAAATACAGCGTCTGATCCAGAACAGAAAGACTATACTTGTAATAAGGAGTTGAATTTACAGTTATTTGGAGTATACACGAGACTAGATAATGATCCGAGATATCATCGCTTTGCTGCAGAATTTCAACGCCATTAAAGGTGAAGTCCACTTCCAAAACAAAGATTCACATATAATGTACTCACCCCCTTGTCATCTAAGATGTTCATGTCTTTCTTTCTTCAATCATAAAGAAATTATGTTATTTGAGGAAAACATTTCAGGATTTTTCTCCATATAATGGACTGATATGGTGCCCCGATTTTGAACTTCCAAAATACAGTTTAAATGCAGCTTCAAACGATCCCAAATGCAGTTGTAAACGAACCCAGTTGAGGAAGAAGGGTCTTTTCATAAAAATAATACAATTTACATACTTTTTTGATATCAAATGCTCGTCTTGTCTTACTCTGCCTGGACTGTTTTTGTTCCGGTTCATGACAGTTAGTGTATGTCGAAAAACTCCCATCTCATGTTCTCCCTCAACTTCAAAATCATCCTATATCGCTGTTTTACCTTTTTTGTTTTGATCTTCTTTGCATGTTCACTTTGCAAAGACTGTGTCGGTACTTCTGCAGCGATGTAGGATGATTTTGAAATGATTTTTGAAGTTGAGGGAGAAAATACGATTGGAGTTTTTCGACATACCCTAACTGTCTTGAGTCAGAATACACAGAGTGTTTGAGATGAAAAAGTATTTTTATTTTTATGAAAATAACCATTTGTTTTGCTAGATAAGACCCGGCTGGGATCATTTGAAGCCGCATTTAAACTGCATTTTGGAAGTTCAAGATCGGGGCACCATATCAGTTGGGTGTAGACTCGTTTAAGATAATGTAATCATCTGGTTTTAGCCAGGTTTCTGTCAAACAGAGCACATCTAGTTTATGATCAATGATCATATCATTTACAAAAAGCGCTTTTGTAGAGAGGGACCTGATATTCAATAAGCCAAGATTTATCACTTGTTTCTTTTTATTATGTACATTTTTTATTTGTTAAATGTTAATTAGATTGTTACTCTTACATTGGTTTGGACGTCTTTTGTATTGTCTAGCTCGGGTAACAGACACAGTCTCTATAGCATGATATCTAGGTGAAAGGGTCTCTGTGTGCTGAGAAATAACTGATTTTGGTGACGTGAGGCGGCAGACGGTCGGATTAGCCAGTCTGTCTGCTTCCTGACCTGGGCCCCAGTTAGTCAAGTACAAACTCTAAGACTATATGCCATATTACTATAGAGAAGAGCAGCACCACCTCTGGAGGGATGAAGACCATCTCTTTTGTTCTCTATTAAATGTCTTTCTGTGAAATACTATGCAATACTATGCTGGCTTCTGGTCTCATCCGCGTCCAGCTATTTATGGCTGTACAAAACAGCTGGTTTGCTGCTTGATATTGCAAATTGTGTCTTACCATATTATTTTAATGTATTGTCCTAATTATGAGCACACTGGTTTGTAGTGCAAACTGTTGTACCATTTACTGCATGTTGTTATCTTGTTATTTCCCTACAGCGGATGTCTCACCCATAGGCTTACATAAATGTGAACATTTGAAAAATAAGGTGGATACTTGTTTGTAGCTTGTTTGTATACTTGTAATTTGTGATAATTTTGCACTGATAAGGGACAACAAAAACTACAAAAAACATATTTTATTAGATAAACAGTTTATACATAGAAAAAAACTTACATTTTTGATTCATCAAAATATCCAACATTAGCAGCTATTACAGCTCTGCATAATCTGGGCCTAAATTCACTGTATTCTAAACTTAATTGGCAATCAATTGTTGAAGCTATTAAGGTGTGCTGACCCAAAAATCTTTCAAAAACCTGGGCCAAGTTTAAACCAGTAACCAGGCATCACAGCTGGCAAAGGGGCATGTCTGACTTTGACGTGTATGTATTGCCATTAATCAAATTTGCACCAAAAAAATATTTATTTATTTATAAATAAAGGATTTATGCTAATATCGTCCAAAACCACACTTTGCCAAGGAGTGTTTCCAAACGTCTGGAGGGTGTATATATATATATATATATATATATGAAGAGTTCAGATGCAAAAGCAGCTATAAGCTATCTCGGTCAAACATGAGCTACTGATACTGAGTGAATGCTCTCAACACATATTACACGTCCATCAAATACTTTTACTTCAAACTCGCTAAATTCCAGCCTCAGCCCAATCAGAAGTACTGGTACTTACATAGAAACCTATACAAAGTAGCCAGAAAGAAATGCTAATTGTAAAGAAATACGTCAGATGGATTTAAAGGCTTTTGCATCTGAACTACTTGCAACTACAGAAAATTATGTAGTTGTGTTTAAGTGATCTGTTGGTTTGTTTAGACTTGTACACCATTAATGCTGTGACATAATGAAATAGTAATTATTTAAATATAACACTGAACAAGAAACCAATACAAGTCAGCTGAAAGGAAAGTAAAAGTTACAAATTCAAAATGTCAGCAGATCGACAGCTCTGTGCTAATGGAGACCTCGTGTGGTGAACTTGAGTAATGACAGAGATCTCAGTCTCATCATTTCAGTAAGGACCAGTGTTGGGGGTAACACATTACAAGTAATGCGAGTTATGTAATCAGATTACTTTACTAAGTAACCAGTAAAGTAACACATCACTTTTTAATTTACAAGAAAATATTGGAGTTACTTCTTTAAATAAGTAACGCAAGTTACTTTGTTTCCCCATTTACTGACTGACAGCTCTCCTGTCCCATGTTGAGAAAAAGCATAAGTACGCAAATACATAATGCAATAAATAAATATGTTAAATAACATATGTTTTATGTAGGCTATAAATTAAATTTTACATTTGCACAAAAATAGAACTTTTTTATATTTAAAAAATAAGCAAGCAATCCCAGGCCAGATGCAAAAAAGTTACGTAAATGTAATTACACTTTTCATAAAAAGTAACTAAGTAATGCAATTAGTTACTTTTTTAGGGAATAACGCAATATTGTAACACATTACTTTTAAAAGTAACTTTCCCCAATACTGTTAACGACAGTAATACTTTAGTGAGGGGGTTGTTTGTATAAATGTAACTTTTAATTGAATGCCTTATATCAGATCTTTCCACTTTAGTACTGATCATTAAAAACATTTGTAGATCTGTGGTGAATGATCTTTATAACCCGCTGTGGGAGAAACATCAAATATTCAAAAACATCCAGTCAAATGCCTAGAAGTTGGTTTAATGCCATTTTTCCCTGCATGGATGATTAAGGAAGGAAATAGAACAGTGTATCCAGAAGTCAATGTGGTAATACAGAAATATAGACTATAATATATTTAGCATAATTATATTAATACATTTTCTGTAAGTAGGCTACACTTTCACAAGTAGCATTATTATGACCATTTGATTATTTTAGCTGTTTTTTCTTTTCTTTTTTTATGTAGAATCTGTGAACATTTATATGCAGTTCAAATATATAAATCTTAAATTTAGACCTAGATTTTATTTCTTTATATATTTTTATTTTGTATACTTATTTATTTATTTTAAAAACAGCTTATTTATATATTAAATAATTTATGAAAATGTATAACCGTAGAAGCATTAGTCAGCAGAAATTACCTGCCTTGATGGAAAAGCAAACATATATGTTAGTTATTATTGTGCCCTTGTGTGAGACCCCAAACTCTGAATGATCTCAACTTCCTTTTCTCTGACGGAAACTGTGCAGTAGTTTTCTAACTCTGTTGTGAGCACAGATGCGTGTCAGTCGGGCTCTTCTGTCAGAGTGAGAAGTGATTGTGTGACTGAAGCAGTATCACACTCTTCTGCTGGTTTTGGGCTCTTCTGGAAACTGGATTTTAGAGAAATGATGCTCATCTTTAGACTGATGCTGCTGCTGCAAACTACTGCATGTGAGTCACTTTCACATCAAACTCATCTTATGATGAATCTCCAGTGAATGCAGTGCATTAAGAGTCTGCAGTGATCTAGCAATAGAGTTTTCAGATCTTCTTGACTGTGTGTATTGGAGTATTATAATAGGTGTGGTATATTAAGATGTCTATTGTTCCACTGACCTGCTGCGCAGCAGTAACCAGACAGACTCCAGACAACACCCTTTGAATATGCTTTATTCTCTAATATAGTTGATTCTTCAGTGGCAAAGCAAATTTGGTTTTTAATGACTTCAAATTGTTACTCAAGTCATGGGCTGTTAGGGTTATTATTATATTTAGACAGATGTCTAGACGTTTTGTCCATGTGCATCCGTTATTGCAACACTTTGACACAAGTGTTGAGGACATTTAGCACACAAAGGCATGCAAATGTTAGACCTGGAAGAAAAATAAATATTTGTTATAATTAATAGAAAATTTCCTTCACATAGCCTATGTGAGAGAAAGTAAATAAAAAATCAAAATGAGAGCTTCTATAGTTATAATCTGTATACAGTCTTTTTAGAAACATGTTACAACACATTAAAACATATTACTTTACCTTTTAAGAGCTGGCAAAACATTGTAATTAAAAAGTTCACATGCAGCTCTGTTTTTGTTTTCACCCCTCATCACAGATACTGCTTTCTTTAACTTTCTTCAAATCCACTTTATTCTTCTCATTCACGACTCAAATTGTACCGTTTCATGTGGGTTTTGATCTGGATCATAATTAGGAACTTTATTTGAGAGATGAGATTAGATTAAGAGTCTGTCAGATATGGTTCTCCTGAGAAACCTACAAATATTCAGTGTATTTCAAACTGGATAAGACAGCTTTATACAGTTTTATTTCTCTCTCTGTATATTTTACTCTTCAGGTCTGGATCGGTTTTGCTGGTTTGATCAGTCTGATCCCTGTTATGCAGCTCTGGGAGACAAACTCAATCTGCTGATGGTGCTGGACACTAGTAAATATGATCTGAAGATACAAAAGAGAATAAAGAACAACACAAAAGATGATCAAGTTTGTAGAGTAAAATATGGCAGGATAAAGGATTGTGATTTTTTAAATAACAGAGCTGAAGTGACAGTCATTAATGAGACTCTGATGATAAAACGTGTGATCAGAGCAGATTCAGGGAATTACAGATTAGGACTCAGTCACTCAGACGGCACAGAAACATCTAGAGATCTTCAAGTGATTGTTGAAGGTACAGAAACTCTCTCATCAGACTCATTCCAATCTCATGTTCTCCAAAGATCTCACTCTCATGCAAATCAATCAGTTGAATCAGCTGAATCGGTTTTTTTTATTGCAGCCCATTACTGAATATATATTATTTCTATTTTTAGAAAAAAAAACAAGTGAAAGCATTTCAAACAGTCATTTGCTACATTGTTGTTACATAGTGAGTTGAGAAAGAGTCATGTGACTGTCATGTGTCCCTCCCTCCAGCTCCTATTGGCTCAGTGGAAGTGTCAATCATCTGCTCCTCCAGTGGGGTGATGAGGGCGTCCTGCTCCTCTGAGGGGGATCAGCTCCTCTACAGCTGGACTCTGAATGGAGATCCACTGATGAATGGAAACAGCAGCATTGAACTGAATGAGGAAACTGAAGGAAACATCAGCTACAGCGTGAAGAACCACGTCAGTCATGGACAGAAGACCATTAGACTGGTGTGTCCTACTGGTGAGATCATTTCTTGATCATCTTAAGATAACAGCAACCCAACACTGATTGATTGATTGATGTATTTGTGTTGTTCAGTGTCTGTGGTGTTTGTGCTGGTCTGGTGTTTTCAGCTGATGGTTCTGTTTGGTCTGTTAGGAGGTTTTCACATCTACATGAGACACACGTCAGGTCAGAGACATTTATGATCATCATTATGGATTTGACATGCAGATGTAAGGGTGTGAACATGATAAAGATGATGTGATGCTTTTAGGAAAGAAACAGGAAGATCAGAAAGTGAGAATGAGAAGATTTAGAGAATGACACAAACACACAGCAAAGGATTCATGAGAGCAGCAGCAGATCATCTGTATTTTATATGATTTTTAAAATGTTTATCCATATGTGTTATTATATAGTTATGTATAATAGTTATAAACAATATTATTTAAAAAGTATAAATGGAGTGTTGAAGTTAAGATGAACTTTTGTATCAAGTTAAAAGAAAATAAAAATCTTTGAAGTGAAATTGCATTTTCAATCAAATGTCACAAGCTCATCTTACTTTTATTAAGGATTATTTAACATAATTTTCATATTAATGAACAGAAAGCACACATTAATCAAAGTTAAACAGACAAAAAAATACATAAAAGCAACAAATCCAGACAGAATCAAGTCCAGCTCTGGTTCTTCTGCTCGTACGTAATTTGGTTTCACTTCATCATCTCCCTTAATACATTATTAGGTAAAACTTTACAATATGGGTGCACAAATACGCATTATTCATGCTTAACTAATGCAGAGATAATCATGAGTATATATATAACTTATTTATATATAAACCATTTATTAATAATTACTTCATCAGCAACAAATGAACATCTTATATGATTCAGAGTAATCAATAAACTGTTATTAGTTAAAAGTATCATAATGTATTAATTCTCTAATAACTTATTTTATGAACTAATAGTGTAAATTCATGTGTTAATTACCACAGTGGGTTAAAGCCACACATTTCATCTTCCAGTTGTCTGCTTTAATTAATCATTAAATTATGATTATTTGCAAAGATATCATTATGTTATGACTTTACTTGTTGAGGCACAGGACTATTAACTAATTGTTAAGTAATATATCCTTGTGGTTATGGAGTTAGAATTAGTTAGTCATGTGCCTCAACAAGTAAAGTCATAACATAATGATATCTTAGCAAATGATTAGGAAATAATTAATTATAGCAGACAACTGAAAGTTGAAAGTAACTTTTATAGAGTCAGAACTGCTTGAGGTGTAAAGGTTTTTTTTAGCTTTTGTTTGTTCAATATGAAACCACTCATAGACCTTCACGAGTGTTGCATGGGTACTCTTGGCGTGTGTATAATTACACCCAAAAGTCTTGGGCAGGAAATCTTGCTGATCGATAGGGGATCAGATACTTATTTCACTCATTAAAATGCAAATCAATTTATAACTTTTTGGAAATGTAAAATATGTCTATTTTACTGTTATTCTGTCTCTCACTGTTAAAATAAACCTACCATTAAAATTATGTACTGATCATTTCTTTGTCAGTGGGCAGACATACTAAATCAGCAGGGGATCAAATCATTTTTCCCTCACTGTATTGCTTGCAATGACAAGCAGCTATTGTTCATTTTTTTCCATAATAAGAGAGGGAAAAAATTTAGTTTTTTCTTCTTAGTTTAGTGAGAGGAAAAGAAAAGGTAAAAGAGGTGTTTGTTACAGTGATCATCTTCCAGTTGTCTTTGTTCATGTCAACTAATAATGTAACACTTGTGAAGGTCTAAACCTCTGTTAGTTCTCAATAACATATTTTATGCATGTATGAAAGAAATAACACCAAATTGGTTGTAATGCAGTAATATAACACATAACACATCAACATATTCTTATAATTCAAATCCGTTAAAGGATTGTTAGGCTGCACTAATTAGGTCAAACGGCACCGGGAACACTCAGTACTCAGTGCATCGTCAGAAGAATGGCATCTATGCTAATATTAGTCTGTTTCTTTCTTATTCTGAGGTCACCTTAACCACCAGATCCAGTCCATATCCAGATCAGACGGTGGATCAGCACCTAGAGATGACCTCTACAGCCCTGAATGTCAGCGGAGACCAAATCGACTAGATGAGCCCCAGAGACGGATCCCCAGTGAAGATCTTGTCACCTAGACGGCCGTCGGCACAAGACCACGGGAATCTGGTGAGTCCTCTGTGTCTGGCCAGAAGAGAACTGGCCCCCGACTCAGCCTGGTTTCTCCCAAGGTTTTTTTCTCCATTTGTCACAGATGGAGTTTTGGTTCCTTGCCGCTGTCGCCCCTG
The DNA here is from genome assembly GCF_022985175.1 of Labeo rohita. Classification (NCBI taxonomy): domain Eukaryota; kingdom Metazoa; phylum Chordata; class Actinopteri; order Cypriniformes; family Cyprinidae; genus Labeo; species Labeo rohita. The sequence goes on from NW_026127505.1 coordinate 20,822, forward strand.
GCTTGCTTAATTGGGGAGACTTTCTCTTCACACAATATTGTATTTTATTTTATTGTATTTGATTAACTACCTTTACCTGAAAATTGAGTGTTTATTGTTGCCCTTTTGCATTGTTGATGTACTATTTCCTATTAAATACTGTACAGCCGCTTTGTCACAATTCTGTATTGTTAAAGGTGGTATATAAATAAAGGTAATTTGTTTTTATAGTAAGGTACTGTATAATTACATAATATGTCCCATTATCTATTACAGATTTTCACTACATATACAGAAGTAAGCAAGCATACTGTTAAACAATACACATGTTCTTTCTGTGGCATTTTTTCTGCCTTTTAGTGTTAAAATTACACACATGTTTTACAGCGCAGCAAACCATGGCACTTCGCAATTATATTGCAATGATAAAAAAATACATATAACAAAAACAATAAGAGCAACAACAACAACAATAATAATAATAATTAAAAATGTCCTAAATTTCATGAATGCCACCGCACAGTTCATTTCACATTTTTTCCCAGAGCTTTTCAAAGTGAACACAGTGTCACACCAGAGACCTCTGTGATATTTTCACATAAATGGCAACTGAATGATGTTTTGACAAGTTGTCTCCCGGTGTCTTGACTTTGCATACTCCATTATCCCAAAGTATTGCAAATTCAGATTCAGGTTGAGATTTTTCCGTCACTAGATATTTTGTCTCCACCAGATTCCTCATTTTCTCTGTACAACCTTTATACTGATCATCAACTGAATTTGGTGCCATATCCAGTGGAAATATCTGTTCTGCAGCAGCAGTTGTGTGATCCTGCATTAACAGGAATCATAATGATCATAATGACGTATTCATGTCTGTAATATTCATAGTAGAACTCAAGCTTACCTGTCCTAGAGCAGCTAAAATGAGAAGAGCAGCTTCAATGATCAGCAGCATCTTTATTCAGTCAAATCCCTCAGACGATCTAGTAGATCTAGTTTAATTTACAATAATTACAGTTAAGATAAAATGTAACACAAAAATACTGTGTTGGGTCACTTAAGCTTGAGATGTTCACTGATAGACCCAAAACTTACCTGAGAATATTCTTGTCTTTGTATTGTTTTTGTTGTTTTTCAGGAGTTCAGAAGAAGATCAGAAAAGTCAGTCGCTTACAGCCAGATGACAACAGCAGTCTGAGATGAGAAAGTTCGTCCCTTTTTTGAACATTGCTATGTTCTGAGTCTTCAACATTAGTGGAACAAAGTGCATCGCTCTTTGTGCTTCCTGCCCAAGACACACGGAACAAACAAAAGCTAAAAAAAACCCTTCAAGCAGTTCTGGCTCTATGAAAGTTACAACTGGAAGACATTATCAGAATTATAAAAAGAAGTATAAATAACATTATTCCCAGTCCCATCGTCCAACTCTTTTCCTTTGTCAATTCCTGTCTCATCTCTACTGTCTCCACCTATTTAAAAAAAAAAAAAAAAAAAAAAACACCTGTGTATATTGTCAGTAACACTTTACAGTATGTGTACAAATATGCATTAATTCATGCCTAATTAATGCACAGATAATCATGAGTTAATGTATAATTCATGAAGAACTAAACCATTTATTAATGATAACTACATCAGCAACTAATGAACAATCTATATGATTCATAGAGTAAGTAATCAATAAATTGTTATAAGTTAAATGGGTCATAATACCTAATAACTTATTTTATTAATTAGAGAGGTTAATTACCACAGTGGTCAAAGCCATGTACTTCAACTTACAGTTGTCTGCCTTAAATACTCATTAGCTAATGATTTGCAAATGTATCATTATGTTATGACTTTACTTGTTGAGGCACAGAACTACAAAACTATTAACTAATTGTTAAGTAATGTGTCATTGTGGTTATGGATATAGAATTAGTTAATTAGTCATGTGCCTCAATGAGTTGGAGCCATGCATTTCAACTTCCAATTGTCTGCTCTAATTAATTATTTCCTAATCATTTGCTAAGATATCATTATGTTATGACTTTACTTGTATGACTTTACTTGTTGATTAGTATTAGTCAATTAGTTAATAGTTCTGTGCCTCAACAAGTAAAGTCATAACATAATGATATCTTTGCAAATCATTAGCTAATGATTAATTAAAGCAGACAACTGGAAGATGAAATGCGTGGCTTCAACCCACTGTGGTAATTAACACATGAATTTACACTATTAGTTCATAAAATAAATTATGAGGAAATTAATACATTATGACACATTTAACTAATAACAATTTATTGATTACTTAATCTATGAATCATATAGAATGTTCATTTGTTGCTGATGAAGTAATTATTAATAAATGGTTTAGTTCTTCATGAGTTATATATTAACACATGATTATCTCTGCATTAGTTAATCATGAATTAATGCATATTTGTGCACATGTATTGTAAAGTGTTACCCATTATTAATATATGTACTGTCACTATACTGTTTCACAAACACCTAAAATTAGTATTTAGCAAAATATCACTCCAGTGACCACTTTTGTTCCATTTATTGCTAAAATTAAAGTTTTTGAACAAGTATTAACGTGTCACTTTAGTTAAAGCATTTGTGAGCCATGCCTTTTTACGCTGGGCCATCCTATACATTTATATGGATTTTAAACACAAAAACACTTCTATGACTTATCTATCACACTATCACAAAATCAAACACACTATGGAAGTAGTAAATCAGCATAATTTCTCTAAAGGTGTGCCTTTAGCCCCATTGTACTCGATATATGTGAATACACTTGTTGTAAACTGTTTAATATAAATGCCTCTTCTTTTTCACATTTCTCCTAGTTTCACTCTCTCTTTTTTAGGTTTATTTTAGTGTAGTCTAACAGGATCTGCCTTGCCCAATAAGAGGAAATGCCCTCTTCAGATATTTCCTCATTATGCTGTGAGGATGCTTGACGAGAGCAAGAACACAGACGGATGCAGTCCAGACACTCTTGTCACATTCTAAAGCAGCATCTTCTGCTGGGATTGGGCTCTTTTGGAAACTGGAGTTTAGAGAAATGATGCTCATCTTTGGACTGATGCTGCTGCTGCAAACTACTGCATGTTACTGCATGCACTTTCACATCAAACCCATTTTATTATGCTGATCAATCAGATCAGTCTCAGAAGTAATATTCAATTAGGTGCAAAGCTTATAGTAAATGAGTTGGATTTTGTTAAAGACCCCAAGATATTTGCATATCTGTATTTTATTGTCATCTTATTTTTCTAAGTTTTGTCTATTTATATTTACATACGTGTATTTTATTCTCATCTTATTTATTGTCTGTATGTTGTTGCTGTCTCTGTGTACTGGAAGCTAATGACACTAAATCAAATTCCTTGTATGCACAAGCATACTTGGCAATAAAGCTCTTTCTGATTCTGATTCAAAATGATGTGGGAAAAAATGTGTCTTTACAATTTTGTGGTGGAAATTCAGAAATAAAATGCAGGAGTCTCAATTCCCCACTTTACAATCTCATTCCGTAAACTATAACTGCTGATTACATACCAGGAAATAAATAATATTCACTGATTTATTCACTGACTTAAACCTAATACTTTACTTTTGAATAAGCTTGCAAACTAAGCTAGCATTTGGTATAAAGTTATTTTTGCACTTTTTCACACATTAACACATGGTTCATCTTTATCACTGCTAACAGTTCCTTTCCTCTTTTTTTTTTAATTTGCAGATAACATGCCTATATATCAGTAATAGTTCATTTTTTATTTTATTATTTTTTTCTGCAGTCATTATTTTCATGAATAGAATTTCTTTATAAGATCACAATTCAAAGGGAAATTTTACAGCCAAGCAATCCTCAATATTATCAAACATTAAAATGTAGCATGTCATTTCTATTAAAGCCATACATACATAATATTTCTATTTATATTGTGTACACATTCTGCCGTTAATTTATAAATCTGATGGATTGGAGATGCCTTTTCTGTGTTCCTTTTTTTTTTCAATCATTTTCAAAAAGTGCACTTGTTAAACCATTTTATGAGGTTTATAGATGATTATTAAGTACATCATTTGAAACCTGATGTCAGATCAAGAGTCTGATATGTGTCTTCTGTAGAGCTTAATATGAATATTTGTATGATTTGTGTCTGATTGAAATTCATGATGAGAGAGATGATATTTACACCAGCAGTAACACTGTGACTCTGTCGAAGTTCGTACATTTCATTTTGTGTGTGTTTTGTTCTTTAGGCCTGGATCAGTTCTGCAGGTTTTGTCAGGCTAAACCCTGTTTTGCAGCTCTGGGACACAAACTCAATCTGCAGATGGTGCTGAAACCTCAACATCAAGACCTGTATTTGTATAAGACGTTAAATGATGGCAGTACACTGAATATTTTTAGAATAGAGAAGAATAAAGAGTATAAACATGAATCCATCAGAAGCAGATCTGAATTCATCTTTGATAATGTGACTCTAATCATAAACAATGTGATCAAAGCAGATTCAGGGACTTATACATCAGATGTCATTGAGATGGATATGGTAATGGGCAGTAATCTTCAAGTGATTGTTGAAGGTACAGAAACTCTCATCAGGCTCATTACGATCTCATGTTCTCCAAAGATCTCACTCTCATGCAAATGAATCAGCTGAATCTCAGCAATACATTTTGTTTTAGAAATGTCTTGATAATGACTCTGGTTATGTGTTGACTGTCATGTGTCCCTCCTTTCAGCTCCTATTGGCTCAGTGGAAGTGTCAACCAGCTGCTCCTCCAATCAGATGTCAGTCTCCTGCTCATCTGAGGGAGATCAGATCACCTATAGCTGGACTTTGAATGGAAAAATACTAGAACAAAGATTCATGAATGGAAAAACTACCATTCAGCTGGATGAGGGAACTGATGGAAACATCAACTGCAGCGTGAAGAACCACATCAGTCACGCACAGAAAACTATTAGAGTCAAACCCTGTCCTGGTGAGCTTCTAATACATGAATGTCCATGTGTATATATACAAACCACAGCAACACTGATCGTGTAAAACAGTCAATTCTTCTAATTGGGCGCAAAATTGTTGAAGAGTTTGTTTGAGTTTGATCTCAGCAGTGAATTGTGTTGATGTGGTTCAGAGAGAGAAAGCAGGTGATTCTGTGCTGATGTTTGATTTCAGGAGCAACTACTGCACCTGTGACCTCTAGTTTGACCTCTACAGTGACCAGCAGCTCACACACATCAGAATGTGGTACGAGTTTAACAAACACACTACTGGAAACATGAACAATGAGTTTTGTTTTCTGTCTAATTGTTGTTGATTGATTGATTGATTGATGTATTTGTGTTGTTCAGTGTCTGTGGTGTTTGTGCTGGTCTGGTGTTTTCAGCTGATGGTTCTGTTGGGTCTGTTAGGAGGTTTTCACATCTACATGAGACACACGTCAGGTCAGAGACATTTATGATCATCATTATGGATTTGACATGCAAATATTAAGAGTGTTAAGATGATGACCATATGATGCTTTTAGGAAAGAAACAGAAAGATCAGAAAGTGAGAATGAGAAGATTTAGAGAACGACATGAACACACAGCAGAAGATTCATGAGAGCAGCAGCAGATCATCACATTTATGAGAAAAGACTCAGAATGTCAGAATGTTTTTGTTTGTCTTTATGCTTTGAATGAACTAGCAATATTATTATATCATTACATGAAACCCCTTCTGTTCATCAATGATCAAACTTTATTTCTCTGAATAAGATTTCTCAGTGTTTATCTTTGTTCCTATTTTGCTCTGTGGTTTTGGTTGAGTTCTTTCATTCACAGTTTCTGTTTAGTTTTAACTGTTCAAAGCTCTTGATCCCTTTCTCAGTTTCACAATGCGTGTCATTAAAAAAATGTTCTTGTAATATTTGAGAGAGAGAAAACTCCAAATCACAAATCCAACCACTGTGTGCACCAGCAGAGTTTTGCTGGCACCTAATGAGGAAAATCTGGTACTGCGCCCAAACAAAATCTTACTGAAAGCTCAAATCAACCTCAAATTTGGAACACAGCTTAGATTTAGTTTTAATCTACATTGTTCTAAACAATACTTTACAAAGGCCTGTTTGGCATGGGCCTCTTTATATGGATGTCAAACAGGAAGTTACCATAGAGGAAGCAGAGGGAGCGGTAACAGACAGTACTAGGTGAGAGCTCCCTCTGCTGGCGTGGCATTACAGGACCTATGTGTAACTTTTTTTTATTGATGCACAAGGGTTACGGGGTTATTTACTGGACATTTGTTTTTTGTATCAGTTTAATTGTGCATTTATTTGTCTTTATGTTTTGAATGAACTAGCAATATTTTTATATCTTTACATGAAACTCCTTCTGTTCATCCGTGATAAGACTTTTATTTCTCTGATTCAGATCTGTGAGATTGTTGTTTTGATTGAGTTCTTTCATTTACAGTGTCTGTTTACATGTTTTATCTGTTTGAAGCTCTTGATCCATTTCTCAGTTTTATACTGTCTGGTGTTTTAAAGTTCTGCTTGAATTTGCAGTTTGTTTGTTTGTTTTGATGACTTTTAACATGTTTAACAACATTTGTGCATTTTTCTTCACAAGATATTTTTGTCATTATAGAATATTGATAAACACTGCATTCTTTAGAAATTGTAAATGTAAATAACTTTATGTCTAAATTTATTTACATTTACATAACATTTACATTTACATAAATGTATGTCTTTTTTGAGTTACATGAAAATAAAACACTGAAATAAAACTGCACTGGCAAGTTCATTCAATATTTATTTTTTAATAAAGCCAATTAAGATTTTATCTCTTTGAATGCACACACTAAGCTGTAACTGTTATCTCTGATTCCAAGTTCATCATTAAAATATAGAAATACATATAGATTAATGTCAGACATGAAGCAGATGATGAAACAGGCTGCTGTTTACTACTGTAACTTTACAGTAGATAATAATGATGTCCTTTTGCATACAGTATTTTGAGTAATTGTAATTTAGTTTAGTTTAGTTTACAGTATTATTAATCCTCTGGCTGCTACTGCTAAGAGTTGCTAGCACTTACCTAAGTAAACAAAGACAATTACAGTTAGGCTACTTATTTATCTGATTACAAAGTCTTGATATTGTTTTGAGAGTGTACTCGAACATGCTCTCATGCTCAGTGGTTCAAAAAAACTACTGATTTTTTCACATAACTGACATTATTACAATACCTTTCTTCCCAGCCTGGCACAAATGGCTCGATTAGTTCCGGGTTTGATGAAGGCCCGCCTTCCGAAAAACAAAGTGTGTTCTGATTGGTTAGCTGTCCCAGCCGCGCACTCAGCTGCACTCAACTAAGGGTTCTAATAGACCTTTTTCACATTTCTGGGTTTCTCATAGCGGAAGTCATCATAGTTGGGTAAAATGTGAGAGCAGTGAATGGGAGAGTATCACAAATATATTTTTTGCATTTCCATTTGCTCAAATAGCAAAAGAAAAACTACACGATAGTGTTTTCACGACTTTCAATCAAAGGGAAAAAACTTGAGAGAGACTGATATTGGCAGTCAGTAAATCAATCAAAATATTAAAAACTTTAAAGGATTTATGATGATGATGACCATTGAAACGCGTCATCACAGGCTTGTGAAAAGGGTCCATTCAAATTCAATTCAAATTGAACTTGAATTTGTTTTTACAATATATTTAGTAGTAGCTTACTAGTGGTGATTATGTCAAGTGGATGTACATATGGCAGAGATGTGTGGTAAAGATCAATTAATGACGTAATCAAACAGACAAAGAACACTATAAATTAGTAGCAGAATTTGGTAGTGCTGTGTGTTGTTTCAGGTTTGGCATCATCTGAAGTCCTCTGAGGGGTTGGCATCATCTCTTCTTAAGTGTTCTGGATCCAGACTGGAGCTTGTGAATTCCTAGTTACCACGGGATGTCAATCCCATGGCAGAAACAGAGAACAAACAGGAACATAATTAGCGTAGCTGCTGTTCAAACCAAGCAAAGAAAGATTTGTTCAACCAGAGCTAAAAGATTAATAATGAACATTTGAACAGATAGAACTGCAGGAAAAGTTTATGAGATACATTATTTGAATGCTTGGCTAAAAAGATGTGTCTTTAATCTAGATTTAAACAGAGAGAGTGTGTCTGAACCCTGAACCCCAGTCCATCCCCCCACCTCATCCCTCACCACCCCCCAACCATTCAAATTTTGGCAGGATTTATTTGAATGATATTCTACAAAAACAATGCTGTAGTCCAAACAAGCCATTTCTTGTAGTTCTTGAAAAGGGATTTTTAAAACTAAATATTTCCCTTTGGAGTGGACTTTGAGATTTGTAATTTTGTAGATTGTTTTTATGCCCAAACATACACACCACACACTGACTAAAACTCAAAAAGTGACAAAGCATAATAGGACCCCTTTACATGTAACAGTGTGATTGGTAAACTGGTCTCAGTTCTGTGTCAACTGTGTGTTTCTTTACTGTCAGGGATGCTTCTCTCACTCAGATTCATCTTTGAGCAATCAATGTTATGCATTTATCTGAAGTGGAACTAAATTTAATTCTGAACTGGATTCTCAATGTTTAATGTAATTGGTGTGACTTTAACCTGACAAATAAAATGTTATATTAGATTTATTCTGAACTTCTGAAATTAATATGACTAGCAGATTAAGTGGAGTCTGGTATTAGTGTAAATCTGCATCCAGGATAGGTCAAACTTAAGGTCCAATAAATAAAGCATGTGGCACATTATGTGGGACCTTCTGATTTCTGTCTATCACTGACTTAGTAACTTGCATCTGTGTGAAACTGCACTTTTTTGGCAGTCAACTTAAAGGTATTCATTCACTCTGCATCCCCGTGAACTCCAGTAGATTGATGTCAGACATTAAAAAGAGGATGAAACAGGCTGCTGTTACTATGACAACAGACTGATAGTGCTGTGCTGATGGAGACCTCGTGTGGTGAACTTGAGTAACGACAGAAATATCAATCTGATCATTTCAGGACAAACTGAGCTTCTTTATTAGGAGAAAATGTTTTCACAAACTGTAGTAATCACTGAGAGCTTTGTTAATACACTTTCAAACCTCACAAACTGACATTTTAAATATCTTTATGACAACTGGTTTGTTTAGATGTATTTTTTTTCTGTATATTTGACTCACAGCGCAGGTCAATTTGACACTCATATTTTTGTATATATTGTATATAAACATCTGATGGTCAGTTTTCCAGTGTTGTTAACAGGGAACACCATCCATTATCATATATGTATTCGGACGTAAAAAGGTAAAATTTGAAAGAAGACATGCAAATCATGACAGATGTTTTTAGTAGGTGTTTGTTATTCAGCAATGGTTTTTATGGGACATTTTTTTGTTAAGATTTATTAAGAGTTCTGCTGTTACACTTTTAAAAATAAAGGTGCTTCAATGGTTCCATAAAGAACCTTTAACCTCTGAAGAGCCTTTCTGTTTCATGAAAGGTTCTTTGTGGCAAAAGAAGGTTCTTCAGATTATAAAAAGGTAAGAAAGAGATGGTTCTTTAAAGAATCTTTGACCGAATGGCTGTTTGTGGAACCAAAAATTTATATGGCATTGCTGTGAAGAACCTTTTAAAGCACATTTATTTTTAAGAGTGTATAAAAGCAACCAAAGGCTGACAAAAACAGTTTAACTTCAGATACCAGTCAGCAATCGCAAGCAGTTTTTGTCAAATAAAAACATTTTCTGTTCATATAAAATAACTTGAAAAAAGTGTCAGGGCTTTGGTGTCAAATAAATACATTTTATATTTTTGTAAGGTTAAATCATACTTTTCTGCGATCTCGTGGATTTGGCGTCAGACACATTTTATATTAATAAGCATTAACTTCAGATACCAGTCAGCAATCGCAAGCAGTTTTTGTCAAATAAAAACATTTTCTGTTCATATAAAATAACTTGAAAATAGTGTCAGGGCTTTTGTGTCAAATAAATACACTTCATATTTTTGTATATTTTTTATGGTTACATTATAGTTGTCTTGGATCTCCTGGTTTTGGCGTCAGATACATTTTAAATTAAACCATTAATGGATTATTAATTGGAGGAGCATGGGCAGAGCACATAAAGTTATGTTAGATTTAAGCAGATCAATCAGCGTCTGACTTGAAGTAGTGTAGCTAGCCTATGCCATCAAAGTAGGCTCCCGCAAGAGTGATTCACTAGCAGACGTGGGTTACGGCCATTGCAGTTCCTCCAGCAATCAAATTAAGTAAAATTGGAAAAATATCACACATACGATAGCCATTGCATGCTTTCGCCTTCTGCACAGGATCACAGATAGCATTAGGCCACAACATACAGTCTACATACAGTATGTAGTACACTTAAAATTAATTACACTTTTTAAATTATCTTAATATCCCACCTAAATATGTAAAAGTAGACCAGATAAAAGCTTGTGGTCTGGTTGTGGGTGGCTACGTGAAAAACCATGCTCCTTATTTTTGGCATGGCCTAAGATGTTTTAAAGGAAATAGTTTAATTCAGTGTTAAAAAACAAATAAAATTGATAGTGCATGTTTCTTCAAACAATTTGTAATAGCTTATTGTATTTTTATGTTTACTTGAACATATTGGAAATATAACTTAGGTGATATAACTAAAGGTGTATGTCTAAAATGAAGGTTTTTAGAGTAACTACTTGCCTTAAAGGGGTCATCGGATGCCCATTTTCCACAAGTTGATATGATTCTTTAGGGTCTTAATGAAAAGTCTATAATATACTTTGGTTAAAAATTCTCAATGGTTGTGTAAAACAACACCCTTTTTACCTTGTCAAAATCAGCTCTGCAAAAATCATCTCATTCTGGTCGAGGCTGCTTTAAATGCAATACTCACTAAATGCAATACACCCTAATACTCACTTCTGCTGTAAGTGAAGCTGGATCATGAATGATTCGCACGAACATAGACGGATATATGTAGATCGGGAGGTGCATTCCCTTCACAAACAAACATAATCCACTGCATCTTCAGCGGCTCAGATGTCGGGAGTAAATGACCGCCACTATGTTCATTATTACATCCAGCAACACAACACCTCAATCGCTCAATCGGAGATATTCTTGTCTAATTTACATCCCTGTTCCGGCATCGAAACAAAGAGGGCGGACTGTGACAGCTGGTCTGAGGTAAGACGCTCATGTCAATCAACTATTGTGGGAGTGGCCTCTGTGGGTGTGACGCCACAACAACAGGCATCTGAGAATGACTTGATTTGAAAAAGGGGATATTATTTTTACAGATTAATTAAAAACCACTGCATGGATTTTTATCATTATAGGGTAGATTTGTATATACACTGACAACACACATTAATGTTCAAACAACATGAAAAAGTGAACTTAGCATCCGATGACCCTTTAAAAAGTGAAAAAGTGAGAAAACTCAAAATGCCATTTTTTTTGGTATATTGATATGTGGGATGGATGTGTTTAAGTTACAGTAAAAGAGCCGAATGTCTGTGTTAAATACCTGTGAAATCACAATAATGATTTTTGGATTTAATATTATGATATGTTTGCCCTCATCCTCAAAATGACAAGATTAGCTTTATCAGATATTGTATTGTGTGTACCGTAAACTGTGTGTGTGCGTGTGTTTTGTTCTTGAGGTCTGGATCTGTTCTGTAGGTTTGATCAGTCTGATCCCTGTTACGCAGCTCTGGGACACAAACTCAATCTGCTGATGGTGCTGGATGCTAGTTAGGAAGATGCAAGATCATGTCACAGACTAGTTTCACTTAATCACTTATATCTCAGTCAGGCTGGGCTCCAGGAAGTTGAAATTTGGGTCGAATGCAGGTCTCTTTGGCCCATCCCAACGTAGCAAGCCCCAAGGTCCAAATTATACCCTAGTTTTGCTAATTATACCCAGTGACGGCACTATATATGCTATATATGATGGTTATATAATCACTAAGATTGTGATGTGGTGTTCGTTTAAGGTTTAAGTGTAAAGTATGCACAGTTCCACTGTAGAAAGCAAAAGCCGAATCATGGACATTTTGGGCGATTTAGAAATCCCAGCCGGATGCATTTTTTACGTCCAAAAAGATGATGATGTCTGGGGATAAGAGGATGTATGGTCATCCTACTTTAAGAAAATGTAGAACTGCAGAAGGATTAGTCAATGGAAAGTCACCACCCTGATGGCAAAACATACATTTTAGTTATTTTTGTGTCCTTGAACTGTGAATGATCTCAACTTCCTTTTCTCTGACAGAAACAGTGCAGTAGTTTTCTAACTCTATTGTGAGCACAGATGAGTGTCAGTCGGGCTCTTCTGTCAGAGTGAGAAGTGATTGTGTGACTGAAGCAGCATCAAACTCTTCTGCTGGTTTTGGGCTCTTCTGGAAACTGGAGTTTAGAGAAATTATGCTCATCTTTGGACTGATGCTGCTGCTGCAAACTGATGCATGTAAGTCACTTTCACATCAGATCTATCACATCTCATGCTGTTCGTGAATCCCTCAAATATAAACACTGTAAGATTACATTACATTATGGTTTGGAATAATCTTTTAATATAGCTGTCTGTTTTGAGTGTTTTGAATGTTAAGTGACTTGATGTGTGGCCAAGTATGGTGTCAAGGGCACCTCACAACTTCCTCTTTTATACCTTCACTTTGTTCTTCCTTCTTTCTTTATATATCATATTTATACACTGCGTGTGTGTGTTTTCTTCTTCAGTTTGTTCTTCAGGTCTAGATCGTTTCTGCTGGTTTAATCAATCAGATCCCTGTTACGCAGCTCTGGGACACAAACTCAGTCTGCTGATGGTGAGCGATGCTAGTAAATATGAGCTGAAGATACAAAAGAGGATATACAACCCAAGAGATGATCCAGTTTGTAGAGTAAAATATGGCAGGATGAAGGAATGTGATCTTTATAATAACAGACCGGAGGTGACAGTCATTAACGGAACTCTGATAATAAACCATGTGACCAGAGCAGATTCGGGGAATTACAGATTAATTGTCATTAACTCATGGGGTGCAAGGACATCTACAGATCTTCAGGTGATTGTTGAAGGTACAGAAACTCTCATATCAGACTCATTACAATCTCATGTTCACTAATGCTAAAACAAGACTCAGCAATATGTGTGAGAGAGTGTGCAGCTGAAATAGTTCTACTAATGGGAAACAGGTTATTCTGTAATCAGTTCCTATGCAGGGGTTTTAATAGATTTATTTCCTCATATTTTATTTTTTCTATCAGCAATACACACCTTAATAGTACAGTATTTGGTTAAAAAAAAAGATTACGTATTTTTAAAATGTACTTTATTTGAAATCATTTGAAATCAATGTGTATATAATATTTACACACTGATTTCAAATTGTTTCAAAGAAAGTATGTTTAAAAATATGTAATCTTTTTTTAACCAAATACTGTACTATTAAGGTGTGTAAATATATTTATACATTTTTATGTTTTCAGACTTTCTGATTTAAAATGTTTAGATTTCTTAATTTGTGTGTACCAGTTAACTCAATTATATTTTGCAGAGCTAAACGTGAAAACATTTTCCAAAACCTCTTTTTGATGACAGACTCATTTGACTGGAAAAGTTTTTTCTCTCCATGTGAAAACAAGCTTATAAATCATACAAAATGATATTTTTTGAAAATATAAAATAGCAGAACGTTTAGTGAGATGGGTAGGTTTAGAGGTAGGGTTTGTGTAAGGGGATAAAAAATATAGTTTGAAAAGTAGAAGAAACCATAGAAAAACCATTACGCCTATAGAATGTCACAATAAAAAATAAAAACCTGTCTGTATGTGTTTTGTTCTTCAGGTCTGGATCGGTTCTGCTGGTTTAATCAGTCTGATCCCTGTTACGCAGCTCTGGGACACAAACTCAATCTGCCAATGGTGCTGGACGCTAGTGAATATGACCTGACATTAATAAAGAGAATAAACAACACAGCAGATGATCCAGTTTGTAGAGTAAAATATGGCAGCAAGAAGGATTGTGATCTTTATAATAACAGACCTGGAGTGACAGTCATTAATGGGACTCTGATAATAAACCATGTGATCAGAGCAGATTCAGGGAATTACAGATTATACACTCGTCTCTGGGCCACAGAAACATCTAGAGATCTTCAAGTGAATGTTGAAGGTACAGAAACTCTCTCAACAGACTCAATCTCATGTTCTCCAAAGATCTCACTCACAAATGAATCAGCTGAATCTCTGTGAAGGTTATTATTAGTATTATGAAGGGGCAGCATATTCAAAAGCATATTTACCTAGATTGGTTTGAGCTCAAGGTACATGGAGATTAAGATAAGACTGGGAACGCAATGAATAGTTACCAACTACTTTTTGTTGAATTAAAAACAACAGAGATAGGGTGGCAAAAAAAAACCTGTTTATTCCTGTAGCACACAGTAAACACACTACATACTCCAGTAATAGTATGAGTAGTGTGGAAGAACAAGATTCTCCTGTGTTTGTCATGTGACTGTCATGTGTCCCTCCCTCCAGCTCCTATTGGCTCAGTGGAAGTGTCAATCAGCTGCTCCTCCAGTGGGGTGATGAGGGCGTCCTGCTCCTCTGAGGGGGATCAGCTCCTCTACAACTGGACTCTGAATGGAGATCCACTGATGGATGGAAACAGCAGCATTGAACTGAATGAAGGAACTGATGGAAACATCAGCTGCAGCGTGAAGAACCATGTCAGTCACGGACAGAAGACCATTAGACTAGATTGTCCTACTGGTGAGATCATTTCTTGACCATCTTCAGATATTAACAACCCAACTAATTTACTGACTGATTGATTGATGCATTTGTGTTGTTCAGTGTCTGTGGTGTTTGTGCTGGTCTGGTGTTTTCAGCTGATGGTTCTGTTGGGTCTGTTAGGAGGTTTTCACATCTACATGAGACACACGTCAGGTCAGAGACATTTATGATCATCATTATGGATTTGACATGCAAATAATAAGAGTGTTAAGATGATGATGATGATGATGTGATGTTTTTAGGAAAGAAACAGGAAGATCAGAAAGTGAGAATGAGAAGATTTAGAGAACGACATGAACACACAGCAGAAGATTCATGAGAGCAGCAGCAGATCATCACATCTATGAGAAATGACTTCAGAATCTCACAGATTGTCATGCGAATCAATATTTCACCTGTCTTTTATTTTTACAGTCCATAATTATTTACAGTCAGTGAGGTCAGTTAAAGTAGTTCACTTCCAGAACAAAAATTTGCAGATAATGTACTCACCCTCTTGTCACCCAAGATGTCTGTGTCTTTCTTTCTTCTGTCGTAAAGAAATTGTTCCTTGAGGAAAACATTACAGAATATTTCTTTATATAGTGGACTTCAATGGTACCAGTGAATCTGAACTTCCAAAATGCAGTTTCAATTTTGTATTACACAGAGTTAACATGTGCATTGCAGAGAACAGACAAGTCAAGCGTTTGAGGTTTAAGTATATAAATTGTACATTTAAAAAAAAAAAAAAAAAACTACATTTGGAAGTTCAAACTTACAGGCACCATAGAAGTCCACTATGGAGAAAATTCTGTAATGTTTTCCTCAAGAAACAATTTCTTTAGAACTGAAAAAAAAAAGAAAAATACAAACATCTTGGATGACAAGGGGGTAAGTAAATTATCTGTACATTTTTTTCTGGAAGTGAACTTTTCTTTTAACATTTAAGTAACAGAAAGCATACAATTAATTTAAAAGGACAAAACAAACTACATATAAAAACAATACATCCAGAAATTATTTATTTTAAGTAATGAATCAAACTGTAACTCTTGTTTTCCCCTGCAGGTGTCACTAATAACAAAGAAGGTGTATTACATTATTAGACTATTTTACATTATAGACTTTCTGTAGTAATACAGGAAATCATTTTGATTAAACAATTTAATATGTGTATGTAACCACTGCTGTTGTAATTTCAGCTGCATCTGAATAAGGTCATACAACTGATATTACCTGACAAGTTA
Organism: Labeo rohita; assembly: GCF_022985175.1. Lineage (NCBI taxonomy): Eukaryota > Metazoa > Chordata > Actinopteri > Cypriniformes > Cyprinidae > Labeo > Labeo rohita. The sequence goes on from NW_026127505.1 coordinate 36,891, forward strand.
AAGAAATACACTGCACACTTTCAAGGACATACATTTAATACATGTGTGTAGTAAGAACATATAAGGTAGCTGAAGTGTTTAAAACATATGTGCACAGTTTAGCTGAATAATAAAGTTTACCCTCTTTAACTTTGTTCTACTATTTTGTGTTCATCTGCTTCTCCCATTTGCTCTTTTTACATTGACTATCATTCCATATAGACTAATACAATCAGATACAACAATAATTTCTCAAATATTTATTACAATATATACTGATAAATTGAATATTCACTTCAATGGTATGAGATTACTGATTTTACTGATTTTCAGTGGTATTTCAGCTGATTTCCTATTGAACTGTCACCAACTGAACTGCATGCTCACACTATTTCATATATAGTGAATTAAGCTACAAACTCCTATCATAATGCACAATGTTTCCATCTAACATGTATTTTGAGCTGTGGTTCATATTATTGGTGGAGTGTTTTCACTAGTTAGCACTAGCAGGAAATCAGTTACCTTACCTGATTCAATCAGTTAAACCATTGCGTTGCAAAATGATTTACTGTTTCGATGTGCTTTAGTTGGATCGCTTATCACGAATCATTTGATTCAGTCTGGGACTTTGGAGCACATATCACAAATCCTATGATTCGGATAGGAATTTCAGATAGGACTAGAGCTTCAAACGGGACTGGCTTCTGTGGTCAGATGAAACTACAAAAAGAGCTTTTTTTGCAGCAAACACTCAAGATGGGTTTGGTGCAAACAGGGATAAAAAGTACCACATGGCCACATTTAAATAAACTGCTGGATCTTTAATGTTCTGGGCCTATTTTTCTGCCAGAGATCCTGGACATCTTGTTTAGACACATGTTATCATGGATTCTATCAAATACTAAGAGATAAACAAAATCTAAACATGACTACCACTGTTAGAAATCTTATAATGGGCTGTTTTTAGATATTCCATCAGGACAATGATCCAAAACAAACACAAAAATGTGTCACTGAGGACAAAATGAAGCTTCTGCCATGGCCGTCCCAGTTCCCTGACCTGAACCCTTTAGAAAATGAGTGGGGTGAACTGAAGAGGAGAAGCACTAACATGGAACTGGGAATCTGAAGGATCTGGAGAGATTCTGTATGAGGGAATGGTCTCTGATCTCTTGTTAGGTGTTCTCCAAACTCACCAGGGATTATAGGAGAAAATTCAGAGCTGTTATCTTGGGAAAAAGGACTTTGCAATAATTGGGTGCCAATAATTATGGCCAATGTGAATTAGAGAAAAACATTTATTTCATAATGAGATTTTTCCCCCACTTTTTATCTGTTTACTTTAATGAAAGATTTGAATTTTGTGATTTTTTTTTTCAATGAAAGATCAAAAGGATAAACAATGCAGATTTATATCCATAGCTGCCTTTGTTCATGTTTACCAATAGGGTGCCAATATTTGTGGAAGGCACTGTATATATATTTGTTTGTTTGTTTGTTTGTTGTTTATTGTTGTATTATTCTCTGGTGCTGGTTTATTGTTCCATATAAGGATCCATATTTGTTGTCTGGCTGCTGAAAGTAAGGGATGTACAGAGCTGATAAAGCTGAGGCAGAAAATTACCTAATTTTCTTTTTTTCTATTATATATATCTATTTTTTGCCATTTTTTGCCTTTATTGTAGTAGGACTGATCAGAATTGCCAAGAAGTGAAATGGGAGACAGAAGCGGGGTGAGAACGGAAAGAGATCCTCGAGTCAGGATTCGAACATGGGAGTGTGCGCGATCGCGAAATCGAAGGTGAACTGCAAGGGCTTATTTAAAGACGATTTAAAAAAATTGTGAGTAACTGTTGCTGTCACGACATATCTATTTTAGAACCAGCTGCTATCAAAATAATCTGGCTGCGGGCACAGGACAGATATTATTGCTGGCGGGCCACTTTTGGCCCGTGGGCTGCCTGTTGCCAACCACTGCTTTAAATGTTTACTGGTTTGCACCCCCTTCTTTCCATTCTATGTACACTGTTACAGTTTTGTCTTTTTTGTTTTGTTTTGTTTTGCATAATCAGTAATATAATACCATGGTTAAACTATGTTGAAAGTTTCACTAGGGGCTTATACCCCTGATTCTCAGGGTTATTATCCTATTTTGACAATCCATGTTAAATTCTAGCTGGCTGACTAAATTGCAACAACATTATTATTGCTGCAAAATTATTGTTATTGTTTCGAAACTGAGTTTATTGTTTCAAAACTCTGGCAATTTGATAATACCTAGAATATCAAAATCAAAAAAGGCAGATCCTTTTTTCTATTTAGAGCACAAACTCTGGAACAATCTACTTAACATTGTTCAGGAGCCAGATCCGTTTAGTTTAAATCTAGATTAAAGACCCATCTTTAACCTGGCTGACACATAACACATTAACACATTTATAATTATCAAATCCATTAAAAGATTATTAGGCTGCATTAATTAGGACAGCCGGAACCAGGAACACTTCCGCTAACACCTGATGTACTTGTTACATTGTAAGAAGAATGGCAGCTACACTAATATCAGTCTGTTTTGTTCTTATTCCAAAGTCACCGTAGACACCCAGACATCTAGGTGGATCAGCACCTAGAGACGACCCTTTACAGTCCTGAATGTCAGCAGAGACCAGGACAACTAGATGAGCCCCAGAGACAGATCCCCAGTGAGGACCTCGTCACATAGACAGCAATCAGCACAAGACCACAGGAGTCCTCCGCACAATCTGACTTTGCTGCAGCCTGGAACAAACTGCTGTTTTGTCTGGCCTGAGGAGAACTGGCCCCGCGAATGAGCCTGGTTTGTCCCTGGTTTGTTTTTTCTCAATTTCTTTTGGTTTTGGTTCCTTGGCGCTGTCGCCTCTGGCTCACTTAGTTTGGGGACACTTAATTTCCAGCGATATCGTCGACTTGATTGCTCAGATACTATTTGAACTGAACTGAGCTGGAAGATGACATCATTGAATCAATGATAAACTGCCTTTAACTGAAAATTGAATGTTTACTGTTGTCCTTTTGAATTATTCACACACTATTTTCCTATTTCATACTGTAAAGCTGCTTTGACACAATCTGTATTGTTAAAAGCACTATATAAATAAAGGTGACTTGACTTGTTGCAACAAGTTACAGTTTAATATATAATGTTACTACTTCTTCTTCTACACATTTCTCTTAGTTTCACCATCTGTTTTAGATTTATTTTAGTGCAGACTAACAGCATTTGCTTTCCTCTATAAAAAGAAACTTCCTCTTCAGATATTTCCTCATTGCCCCGTGAAGGCACTTAATGAGAGCCAGAACACAGACAGACAGAAGTCCAGACGATCTAAAGCAGCATCACACTTTTCTGCTGGAATTGGGCTCTTCTGGAAACGGGCCTTTAGAGAAAAATCTTTGGACTGCTGCTGCTGTTGCAAACTGATGCATGTGAGTCACTTTCACATCAAATTCATCTTATCATGCTGATCAATCAGATGATTGATTTAATCAGATGATTGACAGGTCGGAAATAAAACACAGTAATATTCAACTAAGTGTTTTTTTTTTTTTTAAACTAAAGTAAAATAGTTGAATGTCTTTGTTAAAGGCCCCAAAGTCATAGTTTGTAGTGGAAATTCAGAAATACAGCGCAGGAGTATGAATTCCCCCCACAGCTGACAGAGCATAAACATATTACTTTACCTTTGCAATTTGCAATTATATTTTAGACATGCTGTGGCTCAAAAGTGATCAGTAACATGACATTTATGCTTACACTGATTAGCGATTGGCTATTTTATTCAGAAGCACCCATATTCAGCGTTGCATTTTCCCCATTCAAAACTATACGAGTGACACATTGGGTATTCCATATCATTGCAACAGTCAGCGCGATGAAATTGGGGTCTCTAAACATGCAGGGTCTCTAAAGCTTGGCGAAAAGCTATCAAAGAGAAGGTAAGAAAAATGTTAACCTAGGGATCATTGAAGAATCACAGAGTGCCATATTGTGCTGGTTCCCAAGCCAGATGGAACAATACGATTCTGTAATGATTTCAGGAATCTGAATGAAGTGTCACAGTTTGATTTTTATCCAATGCCACATGTAGATGAACTGATTGATCGGCTAGGAAAGGCCAGATTTATTACCAAAGGATACTGGCAAGTTCCCCTGTCTCAAGTGTCCAAGGAAAAGACAGCAGTGGATGGCAAGGAATAAAGGGACCCACAGTTTGGTGACACCTTACCTCTCATGATGCCACAGTGGATTTAGTGGATTGTGTTTAACACAAAAAAGAATGATCATCAGTTTCGCACATAAGAGCTAGGACTATATTCTACGGTGATCAAGGAAAAAAAGCAGCACTGTTATCAGTTCAGTATCGGTATCCAATATTTAGAATATTTGTATCAGAAAAAAAATGGTATTGGTCAACACGTTCTCACTCCCTAGTCACATACCGATGCTTGATCAGGACCCCTTTGCCGTCACTTTATGATGCTCAAGGTACACATTTAGTGTCGACGTGCAGGGTCCTTCATTCTTTTCAGTTATTTGTCTTAATTTAAATGTTTGCATGCATTTGTAAAAAATATAAATAATTTAATTTAAATCCATACTTTAATTGGAGCACCAAACCCCTCCCCTACCCTAAACTTACCCACTTCTGAACAATATAAAACACGTTACAGGCAAATGTAAGTACAGTCACAGGTATTTCTTGCAAAAACTGACCATAAACAAGCAGTATAAAGCATTCCAAGTCATGTTGCATTCCAAGTCTTCTGAAGCCGTGCGATATCTTTATGCGAACAAGAGAGTGAAACGTAACGTTTAATCGCTGAAAATGATCCCGCTCTGTTAGCGTGCTCACATCTCATTAAAAAGAACGTTAGCATGACACAGTCAGTCATGAGACACACAAAAGACAATGGCATTTTACAACCAAGGCTGACCTGGTGGCATTTTTTTTTTTAAATACTATGTGTGGAGAGCATTCATTTAGTATCATTATCTCATTTTTGACCAAGACGGCTTTTAGAGGCTTTTGCATTGGAACTTTTCATAAATATATACATAGATTATTAAGACCAAACAGAGTGTGATTTTTGCTTACGTGTGCTTTCAGCTGTTCCTATATTTTTTTTTAAATTTTAGAATACATTTTAGTACGAATGTTTCAGTGAATCATGATTTGTTTATGAAACACAGGTTTCACACACCAATTTGTGCGAACGCATACTTGTGGACGCAGCCATTTTTTTTAGATGTACAAAACAGCTTGTTTTGCTGGTTGATATTGCAAAATGGTGTATCTTACCAAATAATTTAATGCATTATTTTTAAAAATGCACAGACTGGTTTGTAGTGCAAACAGTTTTACTGTGTTCTTCTTGTTATTTCCCTATAGTGGCTAATGAACCAGAAGTCTCGCTCATAGGCTTACTGCCGCGTTGAAGAATAAGGTGGATACTTGACTGAAACAGGCCGCTTACTATGGGAACAAAATAATAGCGCTGTGCTGATGAAGATCTTGTGGGGTTAAACCAGAGTAATGACAGAGATCTCAAGTGTCATCATTTCAGTACAAACTGAGCTTCTTTATCAGGAGAAAATGTTTTTACAAACTGCTATCGTAACCACGGCTTTAACATTTATTTTCAGGGCTATATGATCTAATACTAGTCTTCTAGGTTCATCAGAGGAGCTTGTTTTGTTTTTTTTTTGTTTTTTTCAGCCACAAAGATGTTAAATGAAAAAGTTTTGAATATCAGAATTCAGTGGAGGGAGGAAAAAAAATAAATAATGTAACAACACACCAAAATGTTTTTTTAAGCAATGTATTTTAAGCAATTAGTTGCGCTTGTACTTCCTGGCACTCCAAAAAAATAAATAAATAAAAAATAGAGTGAGTAGACAACAGTGTACAATAGACACAATCCCCAACAATAATTTTATTATTTTTTTTTTTTTTTGGAAAAAAAGGAAAAAATTCAGTTCCGTGTGATGTGTGTAAAAGCAATGTCTCAGTCCTACCGCTCCTTTAGGAATGGCATTCAGTTGATCAAAGATGGATGAGTGAAGATCTGAAGAGTTGAAAGACATGACATGAAGAGCTGAAGAGTTGATGCAGCTAGTAGGATGCTTGCTGAAAAGGAAACTCACTCCTGGAGAAACCACTTGTAGAACTAAAATGCCATTTGCATCATCCAGCGAATAAACCGAGGAAAAAAACAGTAAGAATGTCTTGAAAACAAAGAACCACAGGAAAGAATGAGCAAAGTATTTGCTTAAACTTCAGCATTCTTCAGAATAGAAATACGAAATCTTTATCGAGGGAATAAGACTCTCACATGCGGTGCGTAGTCTCTCTTCACGATCACTTCTGCTATTGCCTTGCACTTTCTCCGTGCACGCGCTCCCCACCCTCTTAAAGGGGAAATACCAAATTAAAGCATTGCTGTTTTCAAACGTTAAAAGTGTCAAGGGTTACACTATAATCAGTTAGAGTTTGTTAATACACTTTCAAACAACACATGCAGGCTTTAAAACTCACATTATAAATATCCTTATGACAACTCGTTTATTTAGCTGTTTTATTCTGTGTACTTGACTCTTATGTTTTTGTTTCAGTGGTTTAATGTGAGGAATATTCAAAAAAAAAAAAAAAAAGAAAAGAAATGGAAATGAAAAAAAAAAGATATTCTAGATAAACTTCTGATGGTCAGTTTTCCGGTGGAGTAACAGAAAATATATTTATGATTTTATGATTATGTCTTTACGATTTTGTGTCAGACCACGTGGATTCAGACTTGGGTAAAAGTTTATAGAAGACAGGCAAATCGTTTGTCGGTCAGCAATGGTTTTTATTGTCACCACAGACAATTTTTACTTGTGGTCGCACAAAGACAGTAAACAAACGTATGTGTTAGTTATTTTGGTGTTCCTGTGCAAGAACTTCAACCCCAAACTGCTCCAGTAGTGATCTCAACTTCCTTTTCTCTCACAGAAACGGTGCAATAGTTTAATAACTGTATTGTGAGCACAGATGAGTGTCAGTTTTTGGCTCTTCTGTCAGAGTGAGAAGTGATTGTGTGACTGAAGCAGCATCACACTCTTCTGCTGGTTTTGGGCTCTGGAAACTGGACTTTGGAGAAATGATGCTCATCTTTGGACTGATGCTGCTGCTGCAAACTACTGCATGTGAGTCACTTTCACATCAAACTCATCTTATGATGCTGATCATTGTTCAGTCAGATGAAGTCTGCAGTCATCTAGTAATAGATTTTCTGATCTTTTTGACTGTGTATAAAGTGGAGTATTATGAGAATGTGAAATGATAGTTTCTATAATTTTAGTCTGTGCATAGTCTTTTTTTAGACCAATTTCAGTGAATAGTACATATGCATTTGTTGCTGATGTAAAGCAATCCGCACTTCTCAAAGACGCTGTTTCCCAATTCACCTACACTGTAAAAAATAAAAAACACAATTTGTTGAGTGAGCTTAAAATAATTTGTTACCCTGCTGCCTTAATATTTTAAGTTCAGTCAACTAAAATAAGTTTGTTAAGTTTTACTAAGTAACAACTTAGATATTTGTGGTTGCTAAACTTAACAGATGGGTAAGTAACCCAGCTGCCTTAAAATTTTAAGTTGATTCAACTCAAATATCTAAGTTGTCACTTAGTATAATTTAACATTTCAAGTTGAATAAACTTTTTTTGAGTTGACTGAACTTATTTATTTATAGGCAGCCAGGTTACAAATTATTTTAAGTTGACTCAACAAATTGTTTTTTACAGTGTACTCTGTACTCTGTAGCTTAGTTACATGCACGCTGTAACCATATACTGTAGCCAGGGTCTGTCACAATGCCCACACCTGGGGTCTTTGCGCTTGACCGTTTGTTTACTGTAAAACATATTTGTTGTATTTGGCCGGAGATAAGCACTGTTGCACTGTTGAAAAAATAGTGTTTTTATACAGAGCTTAATTTAATTTACAAATTATATACATTTAAAAAAAAATTGCACTTTTAAATAAACTTAAACTGTAGAATAAAATCTGTAGGTGATATCTAAATACCTCCTTGATTTTTACTTTAAGTGACATGTTTACTGTTCCAACAGACAATATTGTGTTTAAAACATAACACAGTATTAACTTGTATAAATTCAACATCACATTTGCAATCATCTGCAGATATTGGGGGAAAACAGCACTCATGCTCATGTGATATTGTTAAACTACGCTATTTGATGCAAATATATAAGACACGAATTCATACAGTTTTGCCGTTGTATTTTAGTGGCATATAACTGCATTCTAATAGGCTTCGTCACACAGTCTGGCATCATGTTCATCAGCAACTGCATTAATGTAAGATTTTGGACAGGTCTGAGCTTGGGCGGGGTGCACTGTTAATATTTTTAACACATTATTAAGTTGGCTTGAGAAAGCCAACTTACTGATACGCTATTTTCTTCTGAGACTAAATCTGTCGACACTAACTCCTCCTAGAGCTTTAACTCTACAAACTCCAAACTCAGCCCAGATCTTCAAACTGATCTGAAGTTAGTTGCTATATCTTTTCTAACTGATCGGACTTACCATTTTCCTAAAAATGACGATTAAATTTGGGAAAAATCCCATAGACTTACATTGACGGAATGTTCAAATGAGCCAGCACTATTCAAATTCCAACTGTCAAAACTCCCAGAATCCTTTGAGATTCAATCAAGCTTCCCTTCTATGTACTGTATTTCTAATCCATTTAAACTCATTCAAACTCATCTATCTATCTCTAACAGACTGTATTGCCTTCAAAACATCCAGACTTTAACCTTTTAAAACTACTTTAGAATTAAAACTATTTCGGACTGAAAACCATCAAACTTAAAACTTCTTAAAGGGTTAAACTTTATAAACTTTTTAAAACTTTCACTGCTTTGCCAACTTAAAGTTTGTCTTGACGAACTTTTTTTATCTAGTTTTTTCTGTAATTAATGCACAGCCCTTGTTGCAATATTACATTAAGAGTCTGCAGTGATCTAATCATAGTCTTTTCTGGTATTAACAGTTTATATTAGTGGAGGGTTAACATGTCCACTGTGCTATAAGGTTTGAAGACGGATTCATCAAATGATGTCAGTGCATTAAATGTGATTTCAGAAAGATCAAGACATTATTTCTAAATGAGAGAAATGTCACTGGATTACAGGATTGGACAGAAAGTGCAGGACAAAGACAATTTATGCTTTATCAGAATAAACCGTATCAACATGCATAAAGTGTTTGTAGATAGCGAAATCATGGTAATAAATTTGAATATAAACAACATATAGATTTGCTTTTTGACTGAAGCCAAAAAAAAGTTGATATTATAGTTTCAAAAAGATTTTAAAATAAAATAAATGTTTTATTTTACACACTAAACCAAGTTAAATCTATCTAGTAATATAATTATGTTTAGTATCCTGCTAATTAGTAAGTCAGGAGACACACAAATCTGTGTTTATGATGAAAATGAGCAGTACTGAGATCAGATCAAGAGTATGTTTGATGTGTTTCTTCTGTTGAGCTTTAATTCTGTGAATGTTTGTGTAATGTGTGTCTGATTTTAATTAATGATGTCTGTAGATTTTGGTATTTCATTGTGTGTGTGTGTGTGTGTGTTTGTTTTGTTCTTCAGGTGTGGAGTGGAACTGTAGCTTTAATCAGTCTGATCCCTGTTACGCGGCTCTGGGAGACAAACTCAGTCTGCTGATGATGTTGAACGCTAGTGAATATGACCTGAAGATAATAAATAGAATAAACAGCACAATAGATGATCTGGTTTGTAGAATAAAATATGGCAGAATCAGGGATTGTGATCTTTATAATAACAGAACTGAAGTGACAGTCATTAAAGGGACTCTGATAATAAACCATGTGATCAGAGCAGATTCGGGGAATTACAGATTGACTCTCAATCGCTCAGATGACAGAGGAACATTTACAGATCTTCAAGTGATTGTTGAAGGTACAGAAACTCTTTCATCAGACTCATTCCAATCTCATGTTCTCCAAAGATCTCACTCTCATGCAAATGAATCAGTCGAATCTTTGTGAAGGTTTTTATTCCTGTAGCTCACAGTAAACACTGTGGGTGGAACGGTTCTCGGTAAAAAAAAAACGAACCATGGTTCTCCACCAGCACCAAAACATACCTAACCAGCATCCCACCATCAAAACATGCCTTCCAGCATATGCTGGTTTTTTTCACCAGGGAAGGAAATTACTCACTGCTCTTGATTGAATAGCTTTTGTAACTTTAATAAAGGTTCATTTTTAATTTATACAGTAAAATTTGCAATGCTATTTAGCATTTGATTACTTTATTCAATTTCTGTCAGAAATTCGACAGAAAGTAGCCTATGAATAATATGGAGATTTACTTATTAAATATTAAACTGCATTTCTATAGCTTATTTTAAAATTCAATTTTGGCAGCCCCTGAAACGGGTCGTATTGGCATTACCTGAGGGGTTGAAGAATATTACAGCGCTTGTTTAAAGACGTACATTTATTGCTTGGATGGAGCAAGAACACCTTCTAAAATGCGTGTGTAGATTCAGTCAAGTGATAACATTTACCCTCTTCAACTTAATGCTGTTGAACTGAATTTATGGAGCAGGCTATTTCCTAAAATACCTATAACATTAACAGATGAAAGTTGTGAAAGTTGCATGTGTTACTATAACAAACACAGTGTTTTCGTTCAGAATCATCATTGGCTTGTAGTAAGAAAAAAAATAGTTTACACAGAAGTTTTACTTAAAATGAAGATTGACACATTGTCAGTAATTTCACCAACAAACTATTGTGCGTCTCTAATCAACACAAAGCGGTGTTTCCTTATTGAATGAATCGAATCCAAGTTTCAATTCAAGTTTATTTGTATAGCGCTTTTCACGATACAAATCTTTGCAAAGCAGCTTTGCAGAAAATTAAAGTTTCTACAATATATTTAGTCATAGCTTACTGGTGGTGACTATGTCAAGTTGATGTACATGGCAGAGATGTATGGTAAAGATCAGTTAATGACATAATCAAACAGACAATGAACACTTTTAACAGTAATGAATTATATGTTGCAATCAAACTTATAGCTTTGTTTCTAAATTAATCACTTGTTTGAACAAATCGATGTTATCGAATGAATAACTGAATGACTTAGCCTACTTATTAAGACCATAATTTTCCCCACCTACTGGCACTTTTAGTTTTTTATATGTAGAATATCGTTTCTTCCATATTTCAGTATTTATTTTTATCTGTAACTCTAAAGCTGTGATACAAACCAAACCCTGAGTAAGCTGAATTGTTCCACCCTAGCAAACACACTACATACTCCAGTATTAGTATGAGTAGTGTGGAAAAACAAGATTCTCCTGTATTTGTCATGTGACTGTCATGTGTCCCTCCCTCCAGCTCCTATTGGCTCAGTGGAAGTGTCAATCATCTGCTCCTCCAGTGAGGTGATGAGGGCGTCCTGCTCCTCTGAGGGTGATCAGCTCCTCTACAGCTGGACTCTGAATGGAGATCCACTGATGGATGGAAACAGCAGCATTGAACTGGATGAAGGAACTGATGGAAACATCAGCTGCAGCGTAAAGAACCACGTCAGTCATGGACAGAAGACCATTAGACTAGTCTGTCCTACCGGTGAGATCATTTCTGTGAACCTGCAAATATCTGTCTTATGACTACAGTTGAAACAGTAATAAAAGCAATAAAAGAAGAATAAAAGTGAAGTTTACTTTTGAGTAGTGTGCTCAAGCATGTTGCCTGATAATGTATCTTTTTGTTTACATTTGTGCTAGGGCTGTCAAATGATTAAAATGTTTAACCTAATTAATTGCACTATGGGGCGATTTATTTGTCTAATTAATTGCAAATGCAATCAACAGAAATGAGGAAACAAGGAGATCAGTAAAATAATCGATGTGACATCAGGGGTAAATGATTAATGACAAAATTTTAATTTGGGGGTGGAGAAACCCTTTAATGATGTATGCAGATTTTTAGGTATTTCATTGTGTGTGTGTTTGTTTTGTTCTTCTTCAGGTGTGGAGTGGAACTGTAGTTTTAATCAGTCTGATCCCTGTTACGCAGCCCTGGGACACAAACTCAATCTGCTGATGATGTTGAACGCTAATGAATATGACCTGAAGATAATAAAGAGAATATACAACACACACGATGATCCAGTTTGTAGAGTAAAATATGGCAGAATCAGGGAATGTGATCTTTATAATAACAGACGTGAAGTGACAGTCATTAACGGGACTCTGATAATAAACCATGTGATCAGATCAGATTCAGGGAATTACAGAATAACCCTTGATCGCCCAGATGGCACAATAACATCAAGAGATCTTCAAGTGATTGTTGAAGGTACAGAAACTCTCTCATCAGACTCATTCCGATCTCATGTTCTCCAAAGATCTCACTCTCATGCAAATGTTTTTATTCCTGTAGCACACAGTAAACACACTACATGCTCCAGTAATAGTATGAGTAGTGTGGAAGAACAAGATTCTCCTGTGTTTGTCATGTGACTGTCATGTGTCCCTCCCTCCAGCTCCTATTGGCTCAGTGGAAGTGTCAATCATCTGCTCCTCCAGTGAGGTGATGAGGGCGTCCTGCTCCTCTGAGGGTGATCAGCTCCTCTACAGCTGGACTCTGAATGGAGATCCACTGATGGTTGGAAACAGCAGCATTGATCTGAATGAAGGAACTGATGGAAACATCAGCTGCAGCGTGAAGAACCACGTCAGTCATGGACAGAAAACCATTAGAGTCAAACCCTGTCCTGGTGAGATCATTTCTGTTCATCTACAGATATCAGCAACCCAGCATTGATTGATTGACTGACTGATTGATGTATTTGTGTTATTCAGTGTGTTCAGTGTCTGTGGTGTTTGTGCTGGTCTGGTGTTTTCAGCTGATGGTTCTGTTGGGTCTGTTAGGAGGTTTTCACATCTACATGAGACACATGTCAGGTCAGAGACATTTATGATCATCATTATGGATTTGACATGCAAATATTGAGTGTGTGAACATGATGATGATGTGATGCTTTTAGGAAAGAAACAGGAAGATCAGAAAGTGAGAATGAGAAGATTTAGAGAACGACATGAACACACAGCAGAAGATTCATGAGAGCAGCAGATCATCACATCTATGAGAAAGGGTTGGAGCTAAACTCTGCAGGACACTGGTGACCCCTGTTCTACAGTTTTAGTTATTAAGATTATTTTTGAGACATTCACTTTTATTTGTCTGTAGCAATATTTTTATATCTTTACATGAAACCCCTTCTGTACATCAATGATAAGACTCTTTTATTTCTCTGATTCAGATCTGTCAGATTGTGAAGTCGTTCTGTGTGTTTATTTCACATTTCTGCTTTTGCTCTTTTACTTTATTCTGTTGTTTTGATTGAGTTTTTTTCCGTTACAGTGTCTGTAGATGTTTTACCTGTTTGAAGCTCTTGATCCGTTTCTCAGTTTTGCAGTGTCTGGTGTTTTCTGTCTGTGGTTTTAAACTTCTGCTTGAATTTGCAAGGTTTTTTTTTTAGATTTTTAGATTTTTTAGATTACTTTTAAAATGCTTAACCATTTGTGCATTTTTCTTCACAAGATATTTTTGTCATTACAAAATACTGATAAACATTGCATTCTTTAGAAATTGTAAATGTAAATAAAGTTAATGAGTTAAATGAAAATAAAAAACTTTGAAATAAAACTTTACTGGCATTCAAAAGTCACAGTATCATTCGATATTAATTTTTAATTAAGCCAATTAACATTTTATCTAACAGAATGCACACACTGAGTTGTAACTGTTATCTTTGATACCAAGTCCATCATTAAAATATAGAATTATATATAGACTGATGTCAGACATGAAGCAGAAGATGAAACAGGCAGCTGTTACTATGACAACAGATCGATAGTGCTGTGCTGATGGAGACCTCGTGTGGTGAACTTGAGTAATGACAGAAATATCAATCTCATCATTTCAGTACAAACTGAGCTTCTTTATTAGCAGAAAATGTTTTCACAAACTGCAGTAATCACTGAGAGTTTGTTAATACACTTTCAAATGACACATGCAGGACTGACATTATAAATATCCTTATGACAGCTGCTTTATTTAGCAGTTTTTCCTGTATATTTGACTCACAGTGTTTCAGTGGTTTAATGTGAGGAATACTCAAAAACACTTTAGATATCCTAGATAAACTTCTGATTCTGGTCAGTTTTCCAGTGTTGTTAAAAGAGAACACCATTCATTATTATTGTGTGTTAGAGCTTGTGTATTGAGACTTAAAAAGGTAAAAGTTGATAAAAGACATACAAATCATGACAGATGTTTTTAGTAGATGTTTGTTGGTCACAAATGGTTTTTATAGACATTTGTTTGTTGTTGTTGAGATTTATTATGAGTTCTACTGTTACACTCTTAAAAATAAAGGTGCTTCAATCTTCAAACATCTGAAGATCCTTTATTTTTCCCAAAATGTTCTTTGTAGCAAAAAAGGTTCTTCAGATTATAAAGAGGTAAGAAACAGATGGTTCTTTAAAGAATCTTTGACTAAATGGGTCTTTGAGGAACCAAAAATAGTTCTTCTGTGACATCACTGTGAGGAACCTTTTAAAGCACCTTTATTTTTGAGTGTGTATAAAAGCAACCAAAGAGTGACAAAAACAGTTTAATAATATATAAATAATATCTTTATGAAAATATAAAGCAGAAACGTCAGTCAGTGGAAAGTCCCCACCATGATAACAAACCACACATGTGTTATTTTTGTGTCCTTGTGCCAGACCTTTAACCTCAACCTCATTTTTGTGAATCTAAAAATATTAATGTCATATGACTACAGTTAAAGCATATAAATTAGGTGAACAGTTGGCAGTTGAATGTGTTTAAATTTAAAGGGGTCATCGGATGCCCATTTTCCACAAGTTGATATGATTCTTTAGGGTCTTAATGAAAAGTCTCTAATATACTTTGATTAAAAATTCTCAATGGTTTTGTAAAACAACACCCTTTTTACTTTGCCAAAATCAGCTCTGCAAAAATCATCTCATTCTAAGGGGTTGTTCCTTTAAATGCAAATGAGCTCTGCTTGCCCCGCCCCTCTCTTCTCTGTGTGAAAAGATGGTCTTGTTTACATTAGCCGCGTTTAGCCGCTAAACTTGCTAACTACCACGTTATAAGGAAAGACGATCGCAAAGATTCATAAAAAAATGCTTATACTCACTTCTGCTGTAAGTGAAGCTGGATCATGAATGATTCACGCTAACATAGACGGATATATGTAGATCGGGAGACGCATTCCCTTCACAAACAAACGTAATCCACTATATCTTCAGCGGCTCAGATGTCGGGAGTAAATGACGACCACTATGTTCATTATTACATCCAGCAACACAACACCTCAATCGCTCAATCAGAGATATTCTTGTCTAACTTACATCCCTGCTCCAGCATCGAAACAAGGAAAGTTACTGGACTGTGACAGCTGATCTGAGGTAAGACGCTCATGTCAATCAACTATCGTGGGTGTGTCCTCTGTTGGTGTGACGCCACAATGACAGGCATCTGAGAACAGCTCCATTTGAAAAAGGGGATATTATTTTTACAGATTAATTAAAAACCACTGCATGGATTTTTATCATTATAGGGTAGATTTGTACATACACTGACAACACACATTAATGTTCAAATAACATGAAAAAGTGAACTTAGCATCCGATGACCCATTTAAACATTGATGTTTAGAGTGAAATATATTTGGAAGTTGTAACAAAATAATTGCTGTTTTATTTAAACATTTTATTTGTATTTTATGTTGTTTCTATTGTTTCTATCCCTGTTCATATAATCCACTGATATAAAACTTAAAGGCCATTTTAGAAAATGTAATCTAAGTTTGTATAGTTCTGAATAGCCAGTAACTTAAAAATTAATAGCCAAATGGGCTAGTGATTGAATATTATTATGTTTGTTTGTGTTTTTTCCTTCAGGTCCTTCTTCAAAAATCTCACTCTCATGCAAATTAATCTCTGTGTCATGTGATTCTCATGTGTCCCTCCCTCCAGTTCCTATTGGCTCAGTGAAAGTGTCAACCAGCTGCTCCTCCAATCAGAGGTCAGTGTCCTGCTCATCTGAGGGTGATCAGATCATTTACAGCTGGACTCTAAATGGAAAAATACTAGAACAAGGACTGATGGTTGGAAACAGCAGCATTGATCTAGATGAGGAAACTGGTGGAAACATCAGCTGCAGCGTGAAGAACCACATCAGTCACGCACAGAAAACCATTAGAGTCGAACCCTGTCCTGGTGAGATCATTTCTGTGATCAGACATTAACAACATCTACCATAATATCTAATATTATGATTAAAACAGTTGTACAGAAGTGTGGGAGTCGCAATACAATGTCTTTTTTTAGTCACTATAATGTGAATGATTCTAGGCTGTTGAACAAATTAATTATCATTTCTATTGTTCTGTGGTGTGCAATTATTTTTAAGTAAACACACAGCTATGAAGTAGTTCTGACAACATCAAATAAACCAAAACCCACAAAGAAAGGATAAAAATGTTTTGTTGTTGTTGTTGTTTTTTTTCCACAAAGTAACCTTAATTATCATCTACGGAAATCATGCATTCATCCTTCTGCTCTCTCACACACACATACAAACATACAGTCACACAAAAGCAGATGACTTTTTTGGAAAATAGTTTGCAACTGAAGAACTACACAACCTTTCTCACAAATGAGGTAATAACTGTGCTGTTCTTGAAGCAGATAAACTTACAGTTTTGATATCAGTAGAGATGCTGCTGCTGAACACTGGTGAGAGATGCAGAGACATGGGTAATTCACAGGATTAATCTCTCTCTGCCTCTGTGTGTCTCTCTCTCTCTAATAACTGCATTAGTCTTCAAAAACTTACTCTAAAATGATATTTTTAAAATAGCAATGAAGCCTTGGGATGCAAAGCGTAAGTAATTCTACTCACAAGAGAGCTGTAGGAACAAAATCTGACAAATGTCTTGAAATAAAACATCTAAATCATGTCTTGAGGCGTGGTAACTGTGATGTAAGTGGAATAATTTACACTGGTCATTTGAATTATTGATTTTTTTTCTTTTTTAATAGTTCATTGGTTTGTTGTCAGTTATTTCCTTACATTACATTTGTTCAGAATTAAAAATGTTTACATAATTGATACTTATGTTCAAGGAAATAGCATTTATTTAACAGTCAAAAATATTTCTAATGTTGCAAATTAGTATTACTAATTGAAATAACAATTACTATTTAAATGTTATCAATAAAGCATCCACAGTTAATTTTACTGAATGTGGATTTCACTGTGTGTGTGTGTGTGTGTGTGTGTGTGCCTGGTATTTATCATGTTATGGGGATCAAATGTGTGTGTGTGTGTGTGTATTTTGTTCTTCAGGTCTGGATCGGTTCTGCAGGTTCAATCAGTCTGATCAGTGTTACGCAGTTCTGGGACACAAACTCAATCTGCTGATGGTGCTGGACACTAGAAAATATGACCTGAAGTTAATAAAGAGAATTAACAACACAGTAAATGATCCAGTTTGTAGAATAAAGAATGACAGGATGAAGGATTGTGATCTTTATAATAACAGACCTGAAGTGACAGTCATTAATGGGACTCTGATAATAAACCATGTGACCAGAGCAGATTCAGGGAATTACAGCATAACATTAACACTCAGTCATTTCAGGAAATCTTCAAGTGATTGTTGAAGGTACAGAAACATCTCACATATTAAATCACTGAGATTATTATTTAAAAGAGAGACATTTAAGTTGAAATCTTTGAAAAAGTGATTGTTTTGAAGGTAAATTAAAAACCTATTAGTGTTTCATGTTCAATTCTGTTGTTCATTTAAAAATCAGACTCATCCCAATCTTTCATGTTCATTCAAAAGATCTCACTTTCATGCAAATCAATCAGTTGAATCTCTGTGAAGGCTTTTATTCCTCATGTTCTCCAAAGATCTCACTCTCATACAAATCAATCAGTTGAACTGTGAAGGCTTTTATTCCATGCTCCAGTAATAGTATGAGTAGTGTGGAAGAACAAGATTTTCCTGTGTTTGTCATGTGACTGTCATGTGTCCCTCCCTCCAGCTCCTATTGGCTCAGTGGAAGTGTCAATCATCTGCTCCTCCAGTGGGGTGATGAGGGCGTCCTGCTCCTCTGAGGGGGATCAGCTCCTCTACAGCTGGACTCTGAATGGAGATCCACTGATGGATGGAAACAGCAGCATTGAACTGGATGAAGGAACTGATGGAAACATCAGCTGCAGCGTGAAGAACCACGTCAGTCATGGACAGAAACCATTAGAGTCAAACCCTGTCCTGGTGAGATCATTTCTGCTCATCTACAGATATCAGCAACCCAGCATTGATTGATTGACTGACTGTTTGATGTATTTGTGTTATTCAGTGTGTTCAGTGTCTGTGGTGTTTGTGCTGGTCTGGTGTTTTCAGCTGATGGTTCTGTTGGGTCTGTTAGGAGGTTTTCACATCTACATGAGACACACGTCAGGTCAGAGACATTTATGATCATCATTATGGATTTGATATGCAAATATTAAGAGTGTGAATATGATGCTGATGATGATGATGATGGTGTGATGCTTTTAGGAAATAAACAGGAAGATCAGAAAGTAAGAATGAGAAGATTTAGAGAACGACATGAACACACAGCAGAAGATTCATGAGAGCAGCAGATCATCACATCTATGAGAAAGGGTTGGAGCTAAACTCTGCAGGACACTGGTGACCCCTGTTCTACAGTTTTAGTTATTAAGATTATTTTTGAGACATTCACTTTTTTATTTGTCTGTAGCAATATTTTTATATCTTTACATGAAACCCCTTCTGTACATCAATGATAAGACTCTTTTATTTCTCTGATTCAGATCTGTCAGATTGTGAAGTCATTCTGTGTGTTTATTTCACATTTCTGCTTTTGCTCTTTTACTTTATTCTGTTGTTTTGATTGAGTTTTTTTCCGTTACAGTGTCTGTAGATGTTTTACCTGTTTGAAGCTCTTGATCCGTTTCTCAGTTTTGCAGTGTCTGGTGTTTTCTGTCTGTGGTTTTAAACTTCTGCTTGAATTTTTTTTTTTTTTTAGATTTTTAGATTTTTTAGATTACTTTTAAAATGCTTAACCATTTGTGCATTTTTCTTCACAAGATATTTTTGTCATTACAAAATATTGATAAACATTGCATTCTTTAGAAATTGTAAATGTAAATAAAGTTAATGAGTTAAATGAAAATAAAAAACTTTGAAATAAAACTTCACTGGCATTCAAAAGTCACAATATCATTCGATATTAATTTTTAATTAAGCCAATTAACATTTTATCTAACAGAATGCACACACTGAGTTGTAACTGTTATCTTTGATACCAAGTCCATCATTAAAATATAGAATTATATATAGACTGATGTCAGACATGAAGCAGAGGATGAAACAGGCTGCTGTTACTATGACAACAGATCGATAGCGCTGTGCTGATGGAGACCTCGTGTGGTGAACTTGAGTAATGACAGAAATATCAGTCTCATCATTTCAGTACAAACTGAGCTTCTTTATTAGGAGAAAATGTTTTCACAAACTGCAGTAATCACTGAGAGTTTGTTAATACACTTTCAAATGACACATGCAGGACTGACATTATAAATATCCTTATGACAGCTGCTTTATTTAGCAGTTTTTCCTGTATATTTGACTCACAGTGTTTCAGTGGTTTAATGTGAGGAATATTCAAAAACACTTTAAATATCCTAGATAAACTTCTGATTCTGGTCAGTTTTCCAGTGTTGTTAAAAAAGAACACCATCCATTATTATTGTGTGTTAGAGCTTGTGTATTGAGACTTAAAAAGGTAAAAATTGATAAAAGACATACAAATCATGACAGATGTTTTTTAGTAGATGTTTGTTAGTCAGCAATGGTTTTTATAGACATTTTTTTTGTTGAGATTTATTATGAGTTCTACTGTTACACTCTTAAAAATAAAGGTGCTTCAATCTTCAAACATCTGAAGATCCTTTCTTTTTCACAAAATGTTCTTTGTAGCAAAAAGGTTCTTCAGATTATAAAAAGGTAAGAAACAGATGGTTCTTTAAAGAATCTTTGACTAAATGGCTCTTTGTGGAACCAAAAATAGTTCTTCTTTGACATCACTGTGAGGAACCTTTTAAAGCACCTTTATTTTTAAGAGTGTATAAAAGCAACCAAAGAGTGACAAAAACAGTTTAATAATATATAAATAATATCTTTATGAAAATATAGAGCTGAAACGTCAGTCAGTGGAAAGTCCCCACCATAATTGCAAACCACACATATGTGTTATTTTTGTGTCCTTGTGCCAGACCTTTAACCTCAACCTGTGAATGATCTAAACTTCCTTTTCTCTCACAGAAACACTGCACTGGTCTCATAACTACAGATAACTATAACTCATAACTCTACTGTGAGCACAGTTTGCAGTGGCAAACTTCCTAAGAGTGTATATTAGTGCAGCACACTTAAAATGTAACATTTGTCACAGCTTCTGAAGTTCATTCCCCGGTTCGTTAATAATGTCTGTCATATTAACTAAATCAGGTAAGAAGATTAAATGTTGTAATTAAATGTTATTTTATGCCTTTTTGTGTAAAGCGAAAGACCCATTACAGTTGAATGTTCAGTTTCTGTTATGCTGAAGTTTATATGGTTGGTATTGTGCTAAAGAGTAGAGACTGTGGTCTGATTGTGGACGGCTACATGATGTTATATATAGCGCATTTTGATTCACTCGGCACACATATACAAATAACATCTTGCTGATTGCATTTGCATGCAAACATGCTGTGCTAATTACAGAAAGTTTTTTAAATGAACAACAATTGAAACAGTAATAGGTCTTTTAATTTACTTTTCACAAACAGACTAACAGTAGTTTCTGTTCAATGTTTTAGTTACATCCATTCAACTTAAATGTCTCTCTTTCAAATAATAATCTCAGTGATTTAATATGTGAGACAGATGTGTTTAAATAAAGTAAAAGGGTTGAATGTGTGTGTTTAAACAAAGATATGTCAAAAATAATGTGACTTAGAAATGTTCATTTTAATAGTTTGTCATTTGTTGACCCACATTGACCTGCTCTGAAAAACTTCCTCTTTCTTCTTTCTTTGTTAAAGTCATATAATTTCCTGATGTGTCACTAGAGCTGCTGTGATGCCGTGTGAGACTCACACACTCTTCTGCTGGTTTTGGGCTCTTCTGGAAACTGGATTTTATAGAAATGATGCTCATCTTTGGACTGATGCTGCTGCTGCAAACTACTGCATGTGAGTCACTTTCACATCAAACTCATGCAGCTCATGAATCTCTCAAATAAAAACACTGTAATATTGTTTAAAAAATGTTGTCAGTCATCTTATATGTTTCCAGGTCTTAGCGGTGTGTGTTAGTGGATTATTATGATATGTTAGTACTCATGAAATCAAAATGATTATTTTTTATATAATTACAGTCTGTATATAGTCTTCTTAGAAGAGGTACAACAGCTGATTTTTGTATCTCTGTAAATAACATTTACTGATAAAAATGCATTACCTTCTAAAGATCTTTAAAACATTTGATGTTTTCACTGCATCATGTCATTCTGTACTTCTCTCTCTCTCTCTATATATATACATCTAACATCTAAGACATGAATGTTTACACTTTAATTTCTTTGACCTGAAAAATTATTAATCTAATTTAATTTGTGTCTAATTAATTGATGGGAAAGAGATTTATATCAGCAGTGTCATTTTGACTTTGACTGAAAGGATATCTATAAGAAGAGCTCAATAATATAGTTAAATGTTGTGTGTGTGTGTGTGTGTGTTTGTGTGTGTGTGTACTTGTTCTTGCTACATTGTGGGGACCAAATGTCCCCACAAGGATAGTAAAACCTGAAATTTTTGATGGTCCCCACAATGTAAAAAAAGTTTAAACATAGTAAATGATGTTTATCTGAAAGTGTAACAATGCAAACATGTTTTCTGTAAGCGGTAGGTTTAGGGTTAGTGTTGGGTTAGGGGATAGACAATATCATTTTGTCAGTATAAAAACTATAGAAGTCTATGGAAAGTCCCCACAATTCACAAAAACGTGTGTGTGTGTGTTTTGTTCCCAGGTCTGGATCTGTTCTGCAGGTTTGATCAGTTTGATCTCTGTTACGCAGCTCTGGGACACAAACTCAATCTGCTTATGGTGCTGGACGCCAGTAAATATGACCTGGGGTTACGTCACAGAATAAATAACACACAAGATGATCCAGTTTGTAGAGTAAAGAATGGCAGGATGAAGGATTGTGATCTTTATAATAACAGACCTGAAGTGACAGTCATTAATGGGACTCTGATAATAAAGCGTGTGATCAGAGCAGATTCAGGGAATTACACATTAAAACTCAGTCCCTCGGATGGCACAGAAACATCTAGAGATCTTCAAGTGATTGTTGAAGGTACAGAAACTCTCTCATCAGACTCATTCCAACCTCATGTTGTCCAAAGATCTCACTCTCATGCAAATGATTCAGTTGAATCTCTGTAAAGGTTTTTGTTGCAGCTCATTATTAAATGTCTGGAAGTATTTAGTCAAATTCATCTGCACTTTTCAAGTACTCATCTCAAGAATGAGAGAGAAAGATTCATGTGACTGTCATGTGTCCCTCCCTCCAGCTCCTATTGGCTCAGTGGAAGTGTCAATCAGCTGCTCCTCCAGTGGGGTGATGAGAGCGTCCTGCTCCTCTGAGGGGGATCAGCTCCTCTATAACTGGACTCTGAATGGAGATCCACTGATAGATGGAAACAGAAGCATTGATCTGGATGAGGAAACCGATGGAAACATCAGCTGCAGCGTGAAGAACCACGTCAGTCATGGACAGAAGACCGTTAGAGTCAAACCCTGTCCTGGTGAGATTTTAATACATGACTGAAGTATTTGCTAGACAACAGCAATAAGAGTGAACATGTCAAAATCACATTTCACCACAGAATCCTCTTGTGCCAGATTGTTTTTATTTGTTGTACAGTATAGTATTTATTTACTTCTACTATGTTTTACTTGTTTCTCGGCAGTTGTTGTTGTAAACAACAAACATTTAACCTCATATTTTGCATAAAGAAAATAAGGATTAATTTACAACCATTTTATTTTATTTGCATTGCTATTTTAATGAAAATGAAAAACAGTGATACTCCCTAAATCTTCTAATTTTTTGTACTTTAATGTTTTATAATTAAGTTTTAGGGTTGTTGCTGTTGTTGTTGTTGTTGTTTTTTGGTAATTGCACTTATTTATAGTGATATTTTGTTACTTGATTCATATATTTCTGCAATTGCATACAATATATTTTTATTTGATGCAATATGATACATTTCTCTCAGGTTCATTTAGTTATTTAATACACATTATAGTTTATATAGTTTTTTGCATGAATGTACAAATTCATTTGCAAAAAAATGAATTTATTTGACTATTTTTAATTATTTGTTTATTATTATTATTTATTTATTTATTTATTTATTTTTTATTTATTTTTATTTTTTTATTTATTTTTGCATTTTCCTCATATGTCAGAAATTAGATGTGAGGGGTAAATGTCATAATGTAAAAGGGTTTAATGTCCCCAAAAACATTCAATGAAACATGCTAAATATTACTTACTAATCACAGTTTTGAAATTAAATGTGACCTGGATGTGTCCTTCACAAGATTCATGACATTCAGACAAATTGGCCACTTAATTTTTCAAAATGATTATCTCTGCAATAATTAAGAGAGAAAGCAGGTGACTCTGTGCTGGTGTTTTATTACAGGACCAACTACTGCACCTGTGACCTCTAGTTTGACCTCTACATCGACACAGACATCAGATTACAGTACGAGTTTCTCATCAGCTTTTATGAATGTCACCTACACTACATACTTTTCTTTAAGGATGTGTGAGTGCTGATCTACAACTAATGATGTACATTACAGATAAATCTAATAATAATGATAGAAACTACTCGCTGAGCAGCACTGCGCATTATAACCAATCACACACGATTGTGTTGAGTTTATTAATGTAATGGCCAATCAGGGGCTTTCAGATGAGTCATTACTGAAATGCCAATGTTATGTTGAGTGTGTGCGCTCATTGACTGAATTCTGCTCTCTGGAAATTTCTCACATAAATAACAAAGTGTAAATGTATGTATGATGTAAGTAAGAGATTAATTTCACAGTGTAGACAGTGTAACGGCTCCTGAAGGTTTTCTTCTGAGTAAAAGAACCACACTTCATCTGATGTCTTTATGTTTAATATCTTCTTTGCTAAAACAAGCATCAGCGTCATTGCCATCTTGATCGTACTTCAACACCACTTGAACATTGCGACACCCTTTGGATATCATTAACATCTTGACATCTTTATGTCGTGACACCGTGAAAAACGTGTGCACCTTCTAATCAGAAATTCAGGAGACGTTAGTGTAGGCTTTCCCTTTAACAAATAATCTTACAATCGGACAGCTCTCAGCATGTGTGCATTTCTTTGTAGATCATATACTAACATGGCTGCCTAGATCACGTGACAAATTCAACTAACATTGCACATTTCACCTGTAGGTGTCACTATTAACCAGTTTTATAATTCTCAAATACAATTTCCAAATGAACATTGACAATACATTGTACACTATTAGTGAACTAAATACTTTTTTACAAAATAAACAATTGAACTACTTAAAAGAAAATACAACCTTTTCTGTCACAGCTACAGACAGCTTTATTTAATATAGCAGGAGTTATTTTGTTAATGCTTCAATTCACAGTAGACTGTCAATGATAATATTATTTGATGGCATTCTCTGCTCGCTTTCTGTATTATTCACTGTTTGAATAACCGTGTATTTAGTAACTTTAGTAAATGTACTAAAACTTTAGTTAACATTAACAAATTCAGTCATAA
The DNA here is from genome assembly GCF_022985175.1 of Labeo rohita. NCBI lineage: Eukaryota > Metazoa > Chordata > Actinopteri > Cypriniformes > Cyprinidae > Labeo > Labeo rohita. The sequence continues at coordinate 62,011 of NW_026127505.1, forward strand.
TAAAATATTTTCTGACATGATACTCAAATCTGTTAGGCTACTTGACTATGTGCTAATAGATTACACTAACATTAGGCTTCTTTTAGTTTCGCCCTCCGCCTTCAAACTAATGTAAATCAGTATTTACATAGTATAATAAATTTATCTCTTACACACGTGTGCCACAAAATCACATCTATGTCCTACGACGGAGCAATTACCAGGTGGTCACCATATGTTTGCCTAATTTTAGTTCATGATGTCTGTAGATTTTGGTACATTTCATTGTGTGTGTTTTGTTCTTCAGGTCTGGAGTTAAACTGCAGTTTTAATCAGTCTGATTCCTGTTATGCAGCTCTGGGACACAAACTCAAACTTCCAATGGTGCTGGACGCTAGTAAATACGACCTGCAGTTAAAAAAGAGAATAAACAACAACACAGCACATGATCTAGTTTGTAGAGTAAAGAATGACAAAATGAGGGAATGTGATCTTTATAATAACAGAGCTGAAGTGACAGTCATTAATGGGACTCTGATAATAAACCATGTGACCAAAGCAGATTCAGGGAATTACACATTAACACTCAGTCACTCAGACGGCACAGAATTATTTCAAGGAAATCTTCAAGTGATTGTTGAAGGTACAGAAACTCTCTCATCAGATTCCAATCTCATGTTCTCCAAAGATCTCACTCTCATGCAAATGAATCAGTTGAAGCTCTATGTAAAAGAACAGGATTCTCCTGTGTTTATCATGTGACTGTCATGTGTCCCTCCCTCCAGCTCCTATTGGCTCAGTGGAAGTGTCAATCAGCTGCTCCTCCAGTGGGGTGATGAGGGCGTCCTGCTCCTCTGAGGGGGATCAGCTCCTCTACAGCTGGACTCTGAATGGAGATCCACTGATGGTTGGAAACAGCAGCATTGATCTGGATGAAAGAACTGATGGAAACATCTGCTGCAGCGTGAAGAACCACGTCAGTCATGGACAGAAGACCATTAGAGTCAAACCCTGTCCTGGTCAGATTTTAATACATGACTGAAGTATTTGCTAGACAACAGCAACAAGAGTGATGCAGAATCTCACAAAACCTTAACATGTCAAAGTCACATTTCACTACAGAATCCACTCAGTGTCTCTGAAACGTATTTTGATAGATTGTAATGGTTTTAATTACTCTAAGACTCTCCTTTTTTGGTTGATTCTTAAGGAAGGATTATTAATAAAGTGAGGCTAAGTCTCACTTTTTTATGAAAAATAAACTTTAAAGCACAAAAAAACAAGATACGTCTCTTTTCAATACAAATAAGACTTTACTGGATAAATCTAAGACATATAAACTAAATCTAATACATAAACACGCGCTCATACATTCACACAAGTTGCAAAAAAAAGTGAGGACTGGATGAGTTTAAGAGAGTGAAAACAAGAAATCTCAAGTTCATACCAATAAATGCAATTACTTAAACCTGAACAACCATCAATTATCTAATTAAAGGAAAACTTCCAGAACAAAGATTTACAGATGATGTATTCACCCCCTCATCCAAGATGTTCATGTCTTTCTTTCTTCAGTCGTAAAGAAATTATGTTTTTTGAGGAAAACATTTCAGGATTTTTCTCCATATAATGGTCAGTCCATTATATGGAGAAAAATACTCCAAGTCCGTATCCCCTGAGAATGAATGATCTAACGTCCAAAATGCAGTTTAAATGCAGCTTCAAACGATCACAAATGCGCTTGTAAACAATCCCAGCTCAGGAAGAAGGGTCTTATCTTGCGAAACAATCATTATTTTACAAAATAATACAATTTATATACTTTTTAATGTCAAACTCCCATCTCATGTTCTCCCTCAACTTCAAAATCTTCCTATATCGCTGTTTTACCTTTTTTGTTAAGGGTGTTTGATCTTCTTTGCATGTTCACTTTGCAAAGACTGGGCCGGTACTTCTGCAGCGATGTAGGATGATTTTGAAATGATTTTTGAAGTTGAGGGAGAAAATACGATCAGAGTTTTTCAACATACCCTAACGGTCTTGAGTCACAATACACAGAGTTCAGGCAAAGCAAGACAAGACAAGTGTTTGAGATTAAAAAATATTTAAATTGTATTACCCTTCTTTCTCAGCTGGGATCATTTTTAAACTGCATTTTGGAAGTTCAAACTCGGAGCACCATATCAGTCCATTATATAGAGAAAAATGCTGAAATAAAGCTGGTATGAATGTCACCTACACTAGTAACTATCTGTTACTAACTGTAGTCTTAACTACACTACTAATAATGTAAATAAGTTAATCATAATATTAATGATGGCAGAGAGGGATCTGCTGGCTGTTCTGTGGCTAATATGATTTTTAACTAATTTACTGTACTATTAATTGCATGAAGTTGCTAAAGTTGTAATTCTTGTTACTGTTGCAGTTGGTATGAATGAACTTCTCAAAGCAGTTTTTGAAGTTTGATAAATGTCCTTGGGTTTTTTTTCCATTATTTTAGATGCCTTTTTGATTACTTTGTGCTGGGCGTGCGCTGCTCTGATGCTGATTCTGCTGTTCATCACCGCATGTTACTTTTACAAGAAGAAACAGCTCAGGTCGACATCAGGTCAGCTCATTTTGAATCTGTAGGTCATTAACTGGTGAAGGTTAAAATGTAGTAATATTTGATGTAAGGGGCTTCCATCTTTTTCCAAATGTGTTGCAAACAGTCTGTTATGTGAAAAAACGTTTAAGCGGCATGATCTGTTATAAGGCTAGTTTTAAAGCCAGTACTTTAATGATTGAAATATGAGACTGTAGTTTATCTGTTGATAATGTGATTGCCTTCCCATCAGCCACTGCTGGAAATGTGGAGCTCATATACGCTGATATCTCTCATGAGAACAAATGTGAAAAGAAGAAAACAGGTAAGAAACTCAGTAAAGCTCAGAGATCTACTTTACACTGTAAAACAACAAGAATCTATTCAGTTTGTGGTTTATAAGCCTCAATCTTTGAATTAGTAATGCTACTGTCTGAACATGTTAACTATCACTCATTGCAAATGAAAGATTTCTAATCGATTCATCACTTTGGATTCAGATCCTTCACACTCTTTCAGACTAAAAGAAAATAAATGCATCTGTCTTTTAAAATCGTGTAGTTTAAAGTTTAAAAGCTGATTTATGGATTAAGTAGCGCCCTAAGATTTCTCCTAAGACTACTCTAAATACTCAAGATGAGCTTGAGATTGGCAGAAAGTGTGTTTTGTCCCCTTTAAATAGGAATCCTGCATGTTCTGTGTTTCTCTGTGTGAATAAATTGTGAGGACATGCGGTTTCATTTATTACACACATACTGAAGCGCATGACATGATGTTGTTAGTATATAAGTAGCCTACATGAATACATGAAATTTATCTCCAGCTGCTCTGAGAGTCTCTTAACTTGGACTGGATTTAATCTTTTTATCATTATTGTTTGCTACTTTATCATTACAATAGTTTGACTCTTCAAAATCTTTGTCAGTTCGCATTTGTGGTAAAGCTGATATTTATGCATCAACTAACAGCTATTCAGTATGTGTAGAGACGTCCGGTAATGTCCTGTCATCGTTTCTCCTTTCTCTCTGCAGAATCACTCCCGGTTGATGTAATATACGCTGCGGTCAGACCGCAGACAAAGAAGAAGGAGGAGGAGGAGCAGGAGGAGGAGGAGGTTAAGTACGGCGAGGTGACATTCACTCCAAACTGCTCAAATGCTCCGCAGCATGAGATATAGAGTAAGCAAGACCATGAAAAAAAGAGGAATCCAATTGCATGTTATTTTTCCTCAAACTACTGAGCACTTTTGTTTTTAGTGCTCCTCGAATTGTAGATGCAATTGGCTGAAAAGGCTAAAATGCATGTCAACTTTTAATCACAAATATTGAGGAACTGAGCTAAAAAAACACCACCAAAGTGAGAAAGGGAGGGATTTTTTTCTATCACATTCAACCACAGTGTTAAGGTAGCTGTCACTGTTTGTTCTGCCTCTGGATGTCCAATCAGCATCAAGTCACATTATGTAGCGTTCCGCCCTTTTTAGGCGATTTCACTCTGACCAGGATTTTTTTTTTTTTTTCCCGAACTGCAGGGACTGCAATGCAAATAAACAAACCATGTTATGTGTGCCCTCTGACAGATTTTTTTGCATGTTTTAGTATGGTTGCATGTGTTTTATAATGTTTTAAAATGTTTTTATTAGGGTTTTTTTATTTGTATTTTGCTCTGTTTAATAATTCTGAATGGATCCGTATATATTTATATACAATAAGGTTAATGTGTTAATGGTATTGCAGCTTGACTTGTAGTTATAGAAGATTATCTAAACACATGTGACATTTGCACTGTACATAAATTGTGAATTATAAAAATGTTTTAATTTATCTTGAAAAATTCTTTCACAAAATATACGTAATCTTGAACATGGTAAAACAATTATCTTTATTTAAAATGTTTCAAGTGTTAATATTTTTCCAAGTGTATTACAAGTGGTAACTAAATACCTTATTTTTAATTCAGAGATAGTGTTACAAGCACATTTTAGTTCATATTCATAATGTCCCAAAATAGCACAGTTGAGTATACTTTAATTTTAAGAAGTAAAGAATCATTTTATTTAATATTTAATATCTAATATTTATTTAATATCATTAATATATTAAGTACAAAATTAGTGTGTTATAATAGAGCACTTCAAGTACATTATGGAAGTGCACTTTTTTGCCTGGGTGCGCAGCTACAAACGTGTCCGGTGAGTCTCGGCTCCAGTCAACAGAAGATCGAATCCGGACGGGCTGAAACTCAGAATTCTTTCTTCATTCACACTTGAACTGCATCCGAGTCAAACACTACAAACATTATCACACACTCAGTCAGAAGGAGTCAGAAGTTCAGTGAAGCTCTATGACAGGGTCTGAAATGCAGATTCACCAAACACCGAAGAAAAACAAAAATGCAGGTTCAAACGGTTTTTCAAAAATAAACAACCCAGTTTTAGTAACTGAACATGCATAATGGTTTACAATAACTACAATAACAATGCACTGCAAAAAATGATTTCCTCTTTGGTATTTTTGTCTTGTTTTCTAGTATAAGTATCTAAGAGTTCTTGAATCAGGATGCATTTACTTGACAAGTAAATTGAGTTAAGATGTCTTGTTTTCTGAAAGAAGTACTCAAATTTTGTCAGTTTTTGTTTAAAACAAGCAAAAATATCTGCCAGTGGCGTAAGAAAAATAATCTTAAATCCAAGGCTTAACAAGATTATTTTTCTTGCCCCACTGGCAGATATTTTTGCTTGATTTAAGCAAAAACTAACACAATATTTTACTTGTCTAGTAAATGCATCCTAAATCAAGAGTTTTTAGATATTTATACTAGAAAAATACAAAAGTACTAATGAAGAAAATATTTAAAAAAAAAATAGTGCTTCATTTTTGATTATTCCTAATTAATAAACTTTGATAAATTAAATATTATTAAATTATGCTTTTAATATCGACTGCTGTTTGGGGGATTGTATTATGGGGACAAAATAATTTTTTAACTGCACAGAAAGGATTATGAGAATTAAAAGTCTGCAGTTAATATGACAACAGATCTATAGCTCTGTGCTGATGGAGACCTCGTGTGGTGAACAATGACAATGACATTTGAGCAATGACAGATCTCAGTCTCATCATTTCAAAACACTTTAGATTTTCTAGAATCTAGATGAACTTCTGATGGTCAGTTTTCCAATGGAGTAACAGGAACATCATCTGTTATGATTCTGTGCCATACCTCATGGATTCAGACTTGGATAAAGGTTGACAGAAGATGTGCAAATCTTTTTTAAGGCCAGTTTTTCCTTGTGGTTCATTATGAGCACTGCAGTTATAAAAGCAAGCAAAGACTGATAAAATTAGTAATATATTAAATGTCTTTGTGAAAATGTAAAACTGCACAAGCATGATCAGTGAAACGTCTCCACCATGACGGAAAAGCAAACATTTCCTGCATCCCAATATTAATACTATCCATCCTAAATAGTATGTGAGATTACAATAAGTGTGTCCTAAAGCATAGTATGCTGAAAAGAGTATGCCAAAAGTCCCCGGATGGTCTACTATTTCAGGTCGATTTTTGAAGTGTGGATCAGTGCACACGCTAATGGCTAAGACGCAGTTGTGTGACATGATAGTGTGTAACAAAGCTCACCTACTCTTGCCTACTCTACTACACACTCAAAAGTGTGTACTTTTTCTTCACCAAAAGAGTACATGTTTTAAGGGCGTAGTATAAGTAGGCACATTAGGATGCAGCAAACTGTGAATGATCTCAACTTCCTTTTCTCTGACGGAAACTGTGCAGTAGTTTTCTAACTCTATTGTGAGCACAGATGCGTGTCAGTCAGGCTCTTCTGTGTGAGAAGTGATTGTGTGACTGAAGCAGCATCACACTCTTCTGCTGGTTTTGGGCTCTTCTGGAAACTGGACTTTTGGGAAATGATGCTCATCTTTGGACTGATGCTGCTGCTGCAAACTACTGCATGTGAGTCACTTTCACATCAAACTCATGCTGATCATGAATCTCTCAAATAAAAACACTGTAAAATGACAAAACTGTAAAACTGTATGTCAGCACCAGACTGCTAAAAATGCATTAACATTTAAAGAGTTTGGAAATGAATCTAACATTTGATGTTGGTTCTATTTTTGTTTTTACTCTATTACATCATTCTGTCACTCCTCTTGTACAGCTCTATTTCCATATTTAACTAACTTCCTCTTTTACCTTTTCAAAACGGCTCTGCTCTTCCCCATGTTCTCAATCTTCTACCACAAGTTTACATCTGTATCTTTGCACTCATGCTTCAGAAGCAACATACATTACTATTGTTTTATTGTATTTTAGCAAATATTCCTGCAACTCCAATGATTATGATATTCACAGCTCATGTAATTGTGTTCAGGAACATTATTTTCATGATTAGACTGACATTTATGCACATTTTAGTGTGTGTGTGTGTGTGTGTGTGTGTGTGTGTGTGTGTGTTTTGTTCTTCAGGTCTGGATCGGTTCTGCTGGTTTGATCAGTCTGATCTCTGTTACGCAGCTCTGGGACACAAACTCAGTCTGCCAATGCTGCTGGGCGCTAGTGAATATGACATGAAGATATGTAAGAAAATAAACAATCAAAATGATCCAGTTTGTAGATTTCAGTATGGCAAAATAAAGGACACTGAATGTGATTTTTATAATAACAGAGCAGAAGTGACCTTCGTTCAAGGGATGCTGATAATTAACCATGTGATCAGAGCAGATTCAGGGAATTACACATTAGTAATTTATAGCTCACAGGTCAGAGTGACATTTCAAGGAGATCTTCAAGTGATTGTTGAAGGTACAGAAACTCTCTCATCAGACTCATTCCAATCTCATGTTCTCCAAAGATCTCACTCTCATACAAATCAATCAGTTCAATCTCTGTGAAGGTTTTTCTTCCTAGCACACATTAAACACACTACATGCTCCAGTAATAGGAAAAACAAGATTCTCCTGTGTTTGTCATGTGACTGTCATGTGTCCCTCCCTCCAGCTCCTATTGGCTCAGTGGAAGTGTCAATCAGCTGCTCCTCCAGTGGGGTGATGAGGGCGTCCTGCTCCTCTGAGGGGGATCAGCTCCTCTACAGCTGGACTCTGAATGGAGATCCACTGATGGTTGGAAACAGCAGCATTGATCTGGATGAAAGAACTGATGGAAACATCTGCTGCAGCGTGAAGAACCACGTCAGTCATGGACAGAAAACCATTAGAGTCAAACCCTGTCCTGGTGAGATTTTAATACATAAATGTCCACATATCATGAGTTTGATCTCAGCAGTGAATTGTGTTGATGTGGTTCAGAGAGAGAAAGCAGGTGATTCTGTGCTGATGTTTGATTTCAGGAGCAACTACTGCACCTGTGACCTCTAGTTTGACCTCTACAGTGACCAGCAGCACAAACACATCAGAATGTGGTAGGAGTTTAACAAACACACTACTGGAAACATGAACGAACGGTTTTGTTTTCTGTCTAATTGTTGTTGTTCAGTGTGTTCAGTGTCTGTTGTGTTTGTGCTGGTCCGGTGTTTTCAGCTGATGGTTCTGTTGGGTCTGTTAGGAGGTTTTCACATCTACATGAGACACACGTCAGGTCAGAGACATTTATAATCATCATTATGGATTTGACATGCAAATATTACGAGTGTGAAGATGATGATGATGATGTGATGCTTTTAGGAAAGAAACAGGAAGATCAGAAAGTGAGAATGAGAAGATTTAGAGAACGACATGAACACACAGCAGAAGATTCATGAGAGCAGCAGCAGATCATCTGTATTTTACATGATCTTTAACATGTTTAGACACACTTGTGTATTTTTAATTTACAAGTTCTCTGTGTTAATATAGACAGGGTTGGAATGGTTACTTTTAAAAATGTAATGAAAGATTACAAAATTACATGCTTTTAAAAGTAATTTGTAATATATTTCATTAGATTTCACAAGTTTTGTAACACAAAGGATGCTAGGATGCTTTTCCAGAATATCAGATGCAGAAAATCACAAATTAACAGTAATTGCCTGTTAGAGTTTATGTTTAAATAAAATAAATGACATTAAAATTCAAAGTAATTACTTTGGTAATTTAAAATTCTTTTAAGCTGTAGCTGTAATTTGATTAACGACCCATTTAAATGTATCTGTAATGAAATAAAGTTACTCATATTTTGTATTTTAAATATGTAAAGACATGTATTCATGCCCTCATTATAAATAAAATAGTCTGGAAGAAGTCATGTTTTCCTTTATCATTATTCCTTTCCAAATAGTGTTTTCAATTCATTCCTGTGGAAGTACAGTTGCAAACACACATTGTACCTTATTTACTACTGCATGGTCTATATTAGGACCTCAAAGGTACATCAGGGCTCGACAATAAGGAGTGCCCGATGGTCCGGGGCCAGCGTGAAAGACGCTCGGGACTATTGACGAGTATGTCACTGGCCCGATTGGGCCACTGCCACGTCGTCACGAAAGTTTATAATTTTCACGTGTTTTTAACCTTGATCATTTAAAAATTTAAGCGATCACAGAAGGACGCATCTCTAAAGGACAAATAGCCTACAAAAGTATTAGCTTTGTAGCTTTAACAATGATCAACACATTCTTAATTTATACAGTGGAGACAGATGCACCGATCTCTTATTGCACACGAACTGCATGCAATCTTCTTTCAAAATGTCATGTGTGTGGAAATATTACGAACTCTTTAGACATCCGTTAACAGAGGCCAGAGACACTAAAGACGAACGCAAAAAGAAAAAAATACTGAGAGTAAAACCAAGATCACTGAAGACAATGTGCAAAATATTGGAAATACTATCCTAAATATTGAAACTGTGGTTTGTGTGAATGTATAGGCCCTTTCACACGGGACGCGGCAGTCGCAAGTGTCTAGTTCATTTTCAATGGGAGACATGCAGAAAGCGGCATACCGCAGGCGGTTTTGCTGGTGGCACAGAGGCAGAGCACAAGCGTACACTGTAAAAAATAAAAAACACAATTTGTTGAGTCAGCTTAAAATAATTTGTTACCCTGCTGCCTTAAAATTTTAAGTTCAGTCAACTAAAATAAGTTTATTCAACTTCAAATGGTAAGTTGTACTAAGTAACAAATTAGATATTTGTGTTTGCTAAACTAACCCAGCTGCCTTAAAATTTCAAGTTGATTCAGCTCAAATATCTAAGTTGTCACTTAGTATAATTTAACATTTCAAGTTGAATAAACTTTTTTTTGAGTTGACTGAACTTAAAATTTTAAGGCAGCCAGGTTACAAAGTATTTTAAGTTGACTCAACAAACAGTTTTTTACAGTGTATGGGATTATATTAGACTCAAAATGATTAATGGATGCACGCACAATTATCCATGTACTGCATAAATTTTATCCACAAACAAATGCCTTTCAATTTGAGTCTGTGAAATTCAGGATTAAATGATTGTGCAGCGATTTGTACAAATAAAGAAATGTTTGCGAATAAAAATGTTCTGTTCTGCATTAATATATCATAAATTGCACATTCAAAAAGGAATCCGTGCATTTGTGGATCAGGTGTCACGTGTGCATTTACTGACGTCTTGCTTGAGTCAAGTTCAGTTGGATTTTGAGACTTCATTTTTGCAATTTACAGCATTTCACGATGCCCACACACACAACTACCAATGAACAAGGCCCAGTGCAATTCATTAACGTGTACATGATTTGAAAAATTCGCAAATTTCGTCCAAACACTGAAACAAATGCTTTTCAACCGGTGTCTGCAGAGTTAAGAATTACATTAATGTGCAGCATTTTGTTCTAACAGAGACATATTTGTGAATACAAATGTTATAGATTGTATTAAAGTATCAGAATTTGTGCATGTGGCCATTAAAATGTTCATTTGTGGATTAGACAACATGCGTGCATTCATTCACATCTCTTCTGTGTTGATTGTATTTGATTCATGTGAATTTTGAGACTTTCCTATAAGAAAATCGGTGACCACTAGATGGCACTATAGCCTCAGTCACATGTGTGCATTCCGAGAATGGAATTTTGAGAAAAAACAGGTTTAAAGTGAAACTGTTTTCACTTTCACTTCACGGGTTTAACGAGAGCTGTCTGTCAAATCAGGAGTGCTATACTGCATCATTACACAAACAGACTAACGTTGTTTATCATGGCCATAGTCTCCGAACTTTTGATCACCCCTTGTATGTTTATGTAGCACAAATTATGTAGCCTACCTTAAAGTTTACATTTAGAAAAACGTAATAAGGCCCTCTTGTAGTGGAAGCATTTTGTGCCCTTGAGGTGGCGTTCATGACATGACGTTTTATTAACAAGGTTCGGGAGGAGCGCTTCAGATACCTAGCCTAATTATCACAAGAGGAGCTCACTCAAGTTAATCAACGCTGCAATTTAAATACAGCTGAACTTACCTCTATCCATTTGATGGTTTATCAGCATTCCACCACCACCCCATCTCCTCACTCCTCACACGAGTTCTCACTACACCTAGGGGGTTCTCTGGGTTCGGGCCATTCCCGAGCTCGGAGCCCTTGCCCGGACAGCCCGCCAAATATGCGTTACTATACTCCGGCTAATTATATGTAAGCGTGAACTTGTGAAGTGGTCTCAGGGCGGATGTTGCCATAGTTAACTGTCAAGGTGACATTTGTATTTACTAAAAACTAAATAAAACGTAACAGAAATTTGTGTTTGTGTCATCCTGTCATTAATTATTGTCATTATTATTTTTTTTTCTGTTTGGCACAAGTGGAGTTGTTTTTGAAGAATTGCCTCAAGAGCATAAAAAAAAACAATCTTCTCTTCCATTTTCAACTGTCCCTTATAATTTCAGTTAAATGTTCTATGATTGGTTGTTTATACATTGCTCTTACAGTAGTTTCACTTCTGTTCACGTCATCTTCTTGTTTTAGATGTGCTGTAATACAAACAAACAGCGTCAGTATCTTGTTCAGTAGGAGGAAACTTCCTCTTCAGACATTTCCTTGAAGACACTTCATGAGAACCAGAACACAGATGGACAGATGATCTGAAGCAGCATCACACTCTTCTGCTGGTTTTGGGCTGAAAATTGGATCTTAGAGAAATGATGCTCATCTTTGGACTGATGCTGCTGCTGCAAACTACTGCATGTGAGTCACTTTCACATCAAACTCATCCTGATCATGAATCTCTCAAATAAAACACTGTAAGATTACATTATACAATACAGCTATCTTTTTATATAGTTTTCTGTTTTGACTGTTATGTATTTTTAGTGTGTTAATCATGTTTTCTTAACATTGTGTGGGGTATTAGTTTGTGAGATGGAAGAGTCACTGTAATAGAGTTCAGCATCTGTGTTAAAAATCATAAAATCAAAAGAATTTCACTGTGCAGAGTATAACAGCTGTACATTTACGGAGCAACTAAAACATATTAGTTTACCTTTAAAGAGCAAAACTAGTAAACATTTAAGTTTGATTAAAAATGAATCAGATATTTTATGCTCCTCTTTGTCCAACTTCCTCTGTCACCCCATTCAGATCCACTTTGTTCTTCTCTCTTTCTGTTTGCATGTTATATTGTGTGTGTGTGTGTGTACTATCTCCACAAGGATAGTAAAACCTGAATTTTTTTACATTGTCGGGACTGATCTGTGGTCCCCACGAGGGAAATAAATTATTAAAAATAGTAAAAGATGTTTATTTGAAAATGTAATAATGCAAAAAGTTTAGGGTTAGTGTGAAAGCCCGGTTGAAGAATAAAAGGATTTAACTCATGCACTGATGTTGTACTGTCTTTGTTAGGGTTTATTGTCCGTATTGACTGCACAACAACGTAAGAGCTAGAATGACCCACTTTACATCATTTTAGGTGGCCTCAAAATAACATCTTTTTTCAATAAGATGAACGAACGACTCGAAAAACCCGAAGACGAAACAGGTGAACTAATTCCAGTACAGAAACTAACTTAATACAATGTACTCCAGTCACTTTACATTAGGTGGCCTTAACATCAATGTACTTACACGACACATTAAGCACTTAATACAATGTACTGTCATTGTAATTTCATGTTCTTACATTGTACTTACATTTTAAGTACATGCATGTTCAGTCTGTAGTTATAATAGTGTACTTACATATGTAAGTTGTAAGTACACTTTTGTAAGTACATGCCATAATTGCAATTTTGTAACTACAAATGTAAGTACTCTGCGGTTTCTGTGATTTATTTATTTTTGTAATTGTTATGTTTTTACAGGTGTAAAACATTGTTGTTCATACCTACCATGTGTGCTTTTTATTATTCAAACCATTTAGTATGGATGCAACAAATGTTTGCAGAATACAACAATGTAGATTCAGTCATTTTTATATAGCTTGTTACGGCTACTCAGGAAGTTTGATTTTGTTGTGCGCCTCACATGCTGTAAACAACAATGTGCAAATACTCTATCTAATACTCTATCAGCAAGACTGCAATGAGGTTTCGTTTGTTAACATTAGTTAATGCATTAGTAACAGGAACTAGCAATGAATAATATGTTTTAAAGATTGTATTATTCTTTGCTGACGTCAGTTTAAAAATGTTCTTGTTCAGGTTAGTTCACACCGCATTAACTAATGTTAATAGATACATCTTTTGATCTTAAAAATGTATTAGTAAATGCTGAGGTCAACATTAATTAAACTTAATAAATAATGTAGAAGTATTGTTCATTGTTAACTCATGTCAACTAATGAAACTTTGTTGTAAAGTGTGAAACCATTGTTGATACTCAGGAACTAACGTGTGCTTACATTGAAAATACACCAAAACTGCCCACCTAAAATAAAGTGTGGAACCATTGTTGGTCCTCAAGAACCAATGTGTACTTACACTAAAATTACTCAAGAACCAATGTGTACTTACATTGAAAATATACAAAAACTGACCACTTAAAATAAAGTGTGGAACCATTGTTGATACTCAGGAACTAATGTGTACTTACATTGAAAATACACCAAAACTGCCCACCTAAAATAAATTGTGGAACCATTGTTGGTACTCAAGAACCAATGTGTACTTACACTAAAATTACTTACATTGAAAATATACAAAAACTGACCACTTAAAATAAAGTGTGGAACCATTGTTGAAACTCAGGAACTAATGTGTACTTACACTAAAATTACTCAAGAACTAAAATAAAATTATTCAAGAACTAAAGAACTAAAAATCAAGAACTGTACTTACACTAAAATATCAAAAATAATGTGTACTTACATTAAAATTACTCAAGAACTAATGCGTACTTACACTAAAATTACTCAAGAAATAATGTGTACTTACACTAAAATTACTCAAGAACTAATGCGTACTTACACTAAAATTACTCAAGAAATAATGTGTACTTACACTGAAATCACACAAAAACTGACCACTTAAAATAAAGTGTGGAACCATTGTTGATACTCAGGAACTAATGTGTACTTACACTAAAATTACTCAAGAATTAATGTGTACTTACACTAAAATTACTCAAGAATTAATGTGTACTTACACTAAAATTACTCAAGAACTAATGTGTACTTACATTGAAAATACACAAAAACGGCACACCTAAAATAAAGTGTGGAACCATTGGGTCGATACTCAAGAACTAATGTGTACTTACACTAAAAACTAATGTGTACTTACACAGAAATTACTCAAAAACTGACCACTTAAAATAAAGTGTGGAACCATTGTTGATACAGGAACTAAAATTACTCAGGAACTAATGTGTATGTACACAGAAATTACTCAAAAACTGACCACTTAAAATAAAGTGTGGAACCATTGTTGATACTCAGGAACTAATGTGTACTTACACTAAAATTACTCAAGAACTAATGTGTACTTACACTGAAATTACTCAAGAACTAATGTGTACTTACACTAAAATTACTTAGGAACTAATGTGTATGTACACAGAAATTACTCAAAAACTGACCACTTAAAATAAAGTGTGGAACCATTGTTGATACTCAAGAACTAATGTGTACTTACATTGAAAATACACCAAAACTGACCACCTAAAATAAAGTGTGGAACCATTGTGGATACTCAGGAACTAATGTGTACTTACACTAAAATTACTCAAGAACTAATGTGTACTTACACTAAAATTACTCAAGAACTAATGTGTACTTACACTGAAATTACACAAAAACTGACCACTTAAAATAAAGTGTGGAACCATTGTTGATACTCAGGAACTAATGTGTACTTACACTGAAAATATTGAGGAACTAATGTGTACTTATCCTGAAAATAAACAGAAAAATGTCCATCTGTTGTAAAAGGCGGGTCCATCAGTTCATTAATTGCATGCAGAATAAAATTATGGTATTCTTATTGAAACTTGCTAATAATGCTGGGACATGGAAAGGAAAACAAAACATGCAATGTTTTTTGTTTTACTGAAAACTTTCAGATAAACAGGAACAGTCTATTTCTGAAACTTTTACAACATATAGACTTTTTTTTTGGAAAAAAAAGGTAACAAAAAAAAAAAAAAGAGCTGTGCTCAGGTTGCACAAGATTGGACCTTATGTTTAAACACTTTTCTTTATATAAACTTGTGTAAAACAAAACACATAATACCCCAACTAATCAAATTAAAACAGAAATAAAAAGCCTTTAGCGAAATTTGTATTTAATTGGGAGGAGTTTTCCACTCTTTTTTGCTGAGATAATTGAGGCTTTCACCTCATTGGTCAAGGCCTCTGAGCACCTCTGAGCAAAATCAAAAAGCTTCTCTTGCTGAGGCTGGAACTGGGGGATGGAGCGATAAAATTCTGGTTCAATAATTTGAATCTCAGCGACAACTGCAGAGAGTGCAAGGGTGTTTCTGTCCACTCCAACTTTTGTAAAAGCTCTTGTCATGCTTCCTTCCTTTTTGTATGCTCAAAGAACTTTTTTATATCTTTTCAGAACGTCATCTGGACACTTGGCTGTTGAACATAAAATAAAGAGTTTGTTAATATATTACAAATTATACAGAACATATGGCAAAGTCATCTTCATCAAGAATCAATTTACAAAAAGAAGTGCTCTTAGATTTACCTCTTACTGTAGCACTGGACAGTGCAGATCTTGACCTGATTTTTTGTGTTTTCTTCTTTTTGGATTTTTTTTTGCGGCATCTTTCGTCCTCCGATGAAGAAGATAGGAGGGAGGAGGAGGATGACGAAGATGATGAAGAGTTTGAAGCATCACTCTCACTACTAGTGTCTTTCTTCTTCTTCTTCTTTTTCTTTTCCTTGCCTAAATAAAAAAGATTTTATATTTAAAAATAATTATATTTTTTTATAATTCTAAAAAAAAAGGCTGTCACCTTTAATGCTGGAATAAAATAAAAGTTACAAGTAAAGGTCTATTGCATTGTAGGGGTGAGGGAAAAAATCGATTCTCCAATGCATTGCGATTCTCTCTTAGATGAACGAAACTCACGCACTGACAGACTTTCACGTGCGCTTTCTGTTTGTTTGTCCTAAAGCTCAATTGTGGCTGATCTCATCAGTAATAATCAAACGGCTGTAATGCTAAGAAAAACAGAGTCTACAGTAGCCTGCTCATATGATAAAACAAATATAGTATATGTTGCACAAAATACATTTGATATAAAATGTATATGAAAATGTAGCCATGTGCAGTAATATTTAAAACTGAGAATGTGATGCATTGTGATATTTAGTTGATAATGAAAATCGTAATTAAACTGAATCGTGAAACCAGTGACGATTCACACCCCTACATTTAAGATGGCAGTACTGATATACAGAGATTCTAATTAAAAAAAAAAGCATAAAAAAGGCAATTTTACATTTTGTAAAATGTAAAGTTGTAAAGATGTATTTGCACAGCAGAATAATTAATTGGGGAAAAAATGTGGATCAAGAATCGTTTTGGAATCGGATCGTGACTCCCAGAATCGGAATTGGATCGGATCGTGAAGATTCCAACCCCTATTGCATTGTGCCATTCTGAGTTAAACAGCTTATCATACATACATAGTGCAGGTCTAATTTTATCCAGTGGTTGCTAGTCTGTTTGGGAAAAGTGAGTCATATCACAGGAATGTCAAAACTTTTTGCTATTAAGCCAACGTATTAAAAGAGAAGTTCACTTCCAGAACAATTTTTTTTTTTTTTTTTCATTTTATTATTATTGTTATTATTTTATTTTAAAAAGTAAAATCATAAAAATAAAAATAACAAGCAGCAAGATAATGCATAGGGACAATGGTCAAAACAATCTAAAATTAACATTATTAAATACAATGGAATTTATTAATCAAATGTAAAGAATTAAAGAATTTATTAATCAAATGTAAGAATTAAAGATTAGGTGAAAAATTGCCCTTTATAAAGGTAAAAAATGCCCTCAGGGTAAATATCACAAATCTGGAGATTTACATACAGTATGTAACCTGATAGAACACTGATGAGAATATTGCTTCAGAAAAAAATTACAATTATTTTTTTTTTGGACAAGTTTTTTTAATCTTGACAAGTGAAGGACAAATACATGACAAGGCCAAAATTTAAGCTCTGCAAAAAGTAATACTGAATACTATATACTCAGGGCTCTACAGTGCGACCATTTCGCTCACATTTGCGACTGAAAATTACTATGTGCAACTATGAAAAATATTTAGGAGCACCATGTGCGACTGACCTGATCAGTATATTTGTGTTTGCGCTAAGGTGAGCTTCAAAGGTTTCTACATGTTTTTGCAACTTTGAGTAATGTATCACAGACATATCTCACCAATCTTTTCATAAACAAAGTGTAGAGAGAGTGTAAATAAGAGATTGTGCAGTATAGAGAGCACAGTTGATTATAATAAAGTTCTGTGATATTGTGATATAACTAAGATGACTTTTAAGAATTTTTAAGGGAGTTTGTAAATGAGATTTTGATTTAATACTGCAGTTAAATAAACAAGAAGTTATTATTAAGTGACTTTTAAGTAACATTGTCTGACTATAACACTATTGCCTGATTTTGCTCTTTTTCATAGTCAAAAGTAGTCTGAAACAAGTCACAACTGAGCCGCTGTGCATCAACATTCAAAACAGCGGTGTTTCGTTTAAGAATGGACATGCGTTTTTAAACGAAACTTGTAAAATTATTACATTTCCCATTTATAAAGACAGTCACTTTCTTTATTCCTGAATGAACCATCCGTTCGAACAAATCAAATGAATGATATCATTCAGTAATTAAATCAGTGTCTTGCCACCACCTGCTGGCAGACCTTTTCAGTTATTTAAATCTTTAATATTTCTGAATAAAAAATTGTATATTGTAAATTGTAACATTAATCTCAACATGAATTCATTAATTTGATGGCACTCGTGCCACCTCTGAGCCTCATTAAACGTATAAAAAGGTAAAAACAAAGGTAAAAACAAAATTCCCCTGTAAATCACTTTAAGGAGTCAAATATCACCTCGTAATGGGAAGGCAAAATTTTTATCAGATTTTTTGATTATTGTTTAGAATGTGCTCCTAAAATTTTGACTGTGCTCCTTAATTTTTTAAAGTTAGGAGCGCAAGTGCTCCTAACAAAAAAAAAGAAAGCGTAAAGCCCTGATACTGTATGTATACTGCATACTAGCCACAACAACATAATTATTTTAAAGCATATTTAAGGTAACTTTAAGGTAATTGTAAATAATCACTCAAAGTAGTGTATTCATTGTTTATTCCTGTAGTCTTGTCAAATGTAATTATATATGAAAAGCAATGCCACATATCAAGACTGTGCACTGTTAGACCTTACCAGGCATTTAATATAATATATTGTCAACACTGTTGCCAGCTAGTTACTGTAGGTCATACATCTACAAAAGCTCTAGTTTTTAATGTTATTTATTTTCTGAATGTGTGCTTTAAACATGTTTGTTTGAGAATTGTCATGCACAACAGCTGCATTCACTTTACCAGACCTATCTTAAAATATATTTTCTTTAGTTTTATTATTTAAACTAACTACTTTCTGATGTAATTTCAGTTACCAGAAGAGCATAAAGCTCCATTTCCATAACTTTCTTTCAATGTCATCAAATTTTCCTTATTGGGTGAACTATCCCTTTAAGTGAGTTAATAGATCCTTTTAATGATGTATCTTCAAACAGTCATTGTAGTAATTTACTGTAAAAACCTACAGTAACTAGCAGCCTGGTAAGGTCTAACAGTGTGATTATATCTAGCTTAGCATTACTCACCACAGACAGATGCAAGAGTCTGCCTAAGAAAGTCACGTTCTTCCTCTAATGCTTCTATCCGTTTCAACAGATCCACTGGTGATTCCTCAGCAGCTGCCTGGAGTCCTTAACATATATATGCAAATTTACATTCTGTCACTCATAGTTTATGTTCCATCAAAGATCAGTTTTGAAATAACAGTCATATTTTTAGCCTTACAGTTAATTAATCTCACCTTTCTCCCTTTCACTTGGTCTGTCCAAAGAACAGCTGGCAGCAGGTACAGTGTCTGGGCATGAGTCCTCTGTAAAACAAAATTAACATCATTCTAATTACTATATACAAAAGAAAATGTTAGGATAATATTGTTAAAATATTTAACTAAATATTAAGAAAGTAATCTAATGAATTTGTTACATCAAGTTGAATTACTGCATTAAGATAATATGTATGTAACTGCATGATAGTGTCCCAAAGAAATGTCGTAAGATGAATCTACCTGGGTTATTTTCACAATCCACAGACTGCTTGGTTACCTCGCTGTCCTCATCTGTGAAAACAGTAGTTACATTTGTAGTTATATGTGTAGTGAAGACAGTAAATTGAAAACTTATTCACATGCTATTATTAAGTACACACTGCTGTAGGATAATGATTTCTTCTTCACCTAAAACAGGGAGAGTCCGGGGTCTTTTTGTCTTTCTCTTCCGCAACATAATTGGAGTGTTTAAGGATCAAAATCCTGTCTGTGGAATCAAAGTAGCAGTTAACTATAGGCTTTCGAAAGTAACTTTCTTGCCATGGTATAGAATACTATCGCAATACTTTAGGAACAGAATCCATTAATTGGTTTTATACATTACAGTCGATATATTTACCTGTAAACTTCATACCTTCTATCAGTCGTCAGCCGTTGATATTCGAAAAAAGACCGCCAGCTATCACACACACCTCTGACTGCGCATGCGCGTGACGTGTCTACAAAAGAGTAGACCTCTGATTGGGTGTTCCACTCCCGCATTTTAAATTAAAGTAAATACAGAAAATACTCCGTGTACAGGTTGGGGTCACGAAGGGTGTTTAAGTGATGAGTTTAAAATGAATTTATCCGAGCAAATACATAAAGTTTTACATCGCTGCAGAAGAGGATCTCATCGGAAAAGTTTAATAAAATGGTTCATCAAGAAGAGACTGCTTTGTGGAGCACCAACCTGCCGCGTTTGCGGAAAAGAAATGAAGCTGATCAGTCACAAGAGCACCGATGGCTATATATGGTAAGTAGAGCAATACAATTTCTTTATTTGTGCATATGTACAGGTTACCATACGTGTTTCCAACATTAATATTTTGGTTAAAATTCACATGAGCGTATATGACAAAGTTTATATTATTGGTTTATATAAAGCATGCATAATACTTTTTCATAATACTATTTATGACGTTAACCTAATATATTAAATTATCTTACAAATAAAATAATTAGTATAACAAGAGATAAAGGAAAATTCCGATTAAAGTACACAGGGATGTGATTTTTCCGGATTAATCCGGAATTCCGGATTTTTCGACCTGAAAATGTGACCTATGTGAATCATGCAGATCTGTTAAAAAAAAAAAAAAAAAAAAAAAAAAAAAAGGGGGGGGGCGTGGCGATCTCACAGCCGTCACCATGGTAACCTGGGACGGAACCACAATCGCCGTCCCCGAGCAATAGGGCCACACCGGGCGACACGTCAGATGGCAAAGAGATGCATTTTTCCTTCCTTTCCAAGTATCAACAAGGACGTATTTGCGACCGTTCGCAAATGGCGGATGGCGAAGTATGATTGGTCAGATCACCTGTCAATCAAGCTCCCTGCTGCGCAGTGTAAGTTACCTCAGTCGCTCATTTCGGTTAATTTTCCCAGCCGACAACCGCAAATCATTGTCCGATTATTAACCGTTAACTGATAAGATGGTAAGTTAACACTTTTCAATAAGGTTCATTCAGCGCTGCCGCTCCCACCACGCGCATCACGCACTGTGCGTAGGGTACCGAGTGCTGAGGGGGCACCAAAAAATAGTCAATGAAAAATCAATAATTATATTTTAATTATTATATTGAATATATAGCTCACTGAATCTGATGGCCGCAAATAGTTTCTCCCGGAATCTAGAGCGAGGGAGTGAGTGCGCGCCCGCGAGACAGAGACTGTGCTCCAAACCGCGTAGCGCGTGCATGACGAGAGAGAGCAAGAGACCGCGCGTGTGTGCCTCATGAAGCACATGTAAGACAAACTCTACATTATCCCGCTTATTACATGGCTACCTACAAAATAAATCAATAATTTGACACAAAATATTGATTTTAAAAGGAGTTTATTGATTTAAAAACGATTTATATTGCTTCCGCTAAAGAAAATAGTCCGTCTCACTTCTCGTTCTCAAGTAGAAGTACAGATACTTGTGTTAAAAAATACTCTGGTAAAAGTAGAAGTACTGATTTAACTTCTTTACTCAAGTAAAAGTAGCCATGCGAATGATAACCATTTTTTTTTATGCAAAGCTAACGTTACCTGGACCACACAAATGCTAGAGTGCAAGCTGAGAAACCTAAGTGGATATGGAAAAAAGTTTCTTTATAAGCCATTGCCTACATTTTAAATGGATGTCTGCAAAATAGGCCTAAAACATCACATAGCCTATATGATTATTGTGACAGAGACTGGGACTCCGGGTTAATGAGATTCTGACTGAGTAGCAAGATATGAATTCAATCGTGAATTCAACTGTGATTCTGTGAGAATTGAATTCACAGACCCAGTTTCTCTTTTTTAATCTTCCCCTTAACATTTAAAGGAATCTACATGTAGACTATGTAGGCCTAATGATTTTTCCGCGAATGAATGCTGCCGAATCTGTCGAGTCGTCTTGTAGTGATAGGTCAAGTGCAACGTATATTCCCATTCAATATTTTATTATATTATGCGTCGCTTGTCGGACATAGCAACAGTAACTAAAGGGAACGAAAGGGAATGGTTTTCTATAGCCGCTAAAGAAAATACTGTTGTACCAGTACTGTAGTTACTACCCACAGAGTGTACAAAAATAAGTTAAAATATGTGTACAAAAATAAGTAAAAATTTATTTGTTGTTATAGAGAGAGGTGATGATGGGGGGGGGGGTTGGTTGTCTTAGTATATTTTCCTGCTTTTTTGTCCTTAGCCAATCACATGCCTGAGTACACTTTTTGTATACTTTTGATGTAAAACATTACAAAATACAGTCTAGTATATGTTTTTTTTTTTTTTTTTTAAATTAAGCATATTACAATAAATATAAATATATCTATCTATCAAACATTAAGCTTTTAAAACTAAGTTTAAAACTAAGTTCAAACTATTTCAGCTTAAAAACCCTCAAACTTAAAAATCTTTTTTAAACTTCTTTAACTTTTTTTTAAACTTTAACATTTTTAAAACTTAAAACTTGACAAACTTTTTTTTATCTAGTTATCTATTAAAATAATTATTTTTTTATGGTCTAACCATTCTATAAAAGCAATAAGCTCTGCGAAGCCTTTGTTTACAGTTATTTAAGTGCAGCGAAGGTGTTCTAATTGCAGTGTAAACCAAAGCTTCTTGGAGCTTATTGCTTTATGAATGAACATTTCATGTGATAATTTTTTCTGAGTCACAGTTAAAAACAAAATATTGTATTGGCAGTTAGAATCTTTTATGTCTCACTTTATTGTTTTTAATTTGTTTTATTTCAGGATGTGCAGAAGAAAGGGTCATCGCAAAGTGTCATCATCAGTAAGAAAAGGTTCACTTTTCAGCCAAAGTAGAGTACAACTCGTTAAATGGTTGGAATTTATTTACAGGTGAGTGGTTATAGAAAGAGAAAGTCTTATTCATCTGTAGAATGTTGTACACATAATAAATACCACAATAATATTTGTACAGCCTGTAGAGCAGAAAAAGCCAGTACTAGTGATGTGCTCCTTGTTCTCAGATTTGCACAAGGTCTCCAACTCAGGCAAATTGACCTGCTAGAGGATCAGATAGCTAGAAGTTCAAGAACACTGTCCCGAATGACAAATGCCATTAGGAAGGTTTGGTACCTCTTTATAATGAATACAGAAACAAAGCAATTAACCACTGCATGACATTCATTAATATTTCTGTTATTCAGATATGCATAGCTGCACTACAAAGACTGAGAAGAAGAACTGGTCTTACAGTGGGTGGAAAATCCATTGATGAGTCGAAGTTTGCACATAAAAGAAAGGTAAATGGAGCATAGACAAATGAGGTTAATTTGAGAAAAAAATACTACTTGACTTTAAAAGTCAAGATGTAGGGGGATGCTTTTTTGTGCCAGATATACAGTTCTGCTAAACCATCATCCATGGGTCCAGAAAGTTCCAATTTGGTCTCATCACTCCATTAAACATTCTTATTGAATTTATTCAGGCCTATCTAAATTCATTTTAACATATTCAAATCAACCTTTATGTTCTGTTGTACAAGAATGGCATTTACTGAGGTGTCCCCTTGATTAAAATTGTGTTTTTTCTATCCATTGCCTGAAAGGTTTGCTATAGCTGCAAACTGTTTCTCTGAACTTTTTAAAAAATGTCTTGGAAATGTTAAGTAAGGGTTGAAAAATTAGTGGGATATTCCATGTCAAATCAGCCAAATTTCAAAAACTAAAATTTTGGACTTTGCAGATATTTATTCTGAAGAAAGATAGACATGTATAGTGATGATAGCTAAAATATTAAATGTCATTGATGAATATTTACTGAGTAATCCACTATTTTGTAGAGCAGGGGTGCTCAACTCTGTTCCTGGAGATCTACCTACCTGCAGACTTTAGTTCCAGCCCTGCTCCAACACAGCTGTCTGTAATTATCAAGTGCTACCTAAGAGATTAATTATCTGGTTCAAGTGTGTTCAAGTTTGTTCAGGGTTGGAGCTGAACTTTGTAGGATGGTAGATCTGCAGGAACAGGGTTGGAAACCCCTGATGTAGAGGGAAGTCAAAGTGGCAACTTTCACCTGAGATTCAGAGTCAAGTTACAGGGGGGTACATTGACTTTGGAAAGATGGCAGAATTATTGAAACCAAATGTTGGTCAATTTGTGTACAGCTGATAGTTATTTTATTTAAAGACCAATGTCTGAAGAAGAAATAATGTTGAAATTGGAATCATATATTGTTTCCCTCTATTAGAATAATTGCATAGAACATACCTGTTGGAGACTCATAAATATGATTTTTTTTTTTATTTGTGTGCCTGTAACTCAAGTAGTATTAAAGTTATCTTAATATGATTTTAGATTCTGGTTTTTAAGAATTTTTTATTTTGGAATCTTCATTTTTAGAGCTCTGTATGGTTTAATCTCAGTGCACAAGATCTCAGTGCAGCTTTAAATTTAGTGGGACCATATTTAATGGTCAAAAGCCAAATGTAGTTTTGTGTTTATCTTCTCATTACTGTTTACAATGCAAATAATAACAGTAAACCAGGGATTGTACAGTGTGACACGTCAGATTATGAATGACCTGGATTAATTGTTAACTCTGGGTAAAGTATGAACACTGTGAAATGTAAAAAAGATTACACAGGATTCCATTTTCCTAGGGTTCAGGATTATATAATGGTAATTATTTCAAGTGTAAGAGATGTTAAATGTTTGGGGTACATCAGTGATTCTGCCAAATATGCCCTTAAGCAGTAGATACTGCTTGATCTATGACTATCTATGCTTCATATTTTCTAACAATAAACAAGAAAAAGAAATTCTAATAATTAATCCAGATGAGGCAAATCTTGGCTGATGTAAATGAAATGTGTGGCGTAAGCAACCACACTTCCCCATAAGGTGTGGGATTTGTTCCAAACATGTTACAATACTGCATGTTTAAACTCTTGGTAGCTCTTGGAAGCTGTAAAATTGAACAAAAACTCTTCTTCCAAATATACCTGAAACTGGTTCAAATGTAGAATCTTATAAATAGTCAACAGAAAGCAAGGTAATGTGCCTCAGCTTGATCATTTCAGTGTACTTTAATTTTTTACACATTGTTCTTGAAATAAAATTAGTATCAGCTGTATACAAAGTGACCAACATTTGGTTTTCAACCACTGAAAATGGGTAACATTCAACAATCTGGACATTAAGCCTTATTGAGATTCTCATATCTCAGTGACTGAATATATAGACATTTTTCCTGAACATGAAAGTAAGTCCGACAATGCTTTGCATTTCCGGTCTCCATTGTTTCTAGTCAAATTAGCGTATATTCCGAGTTGATAATCTAATATTAAACCTATTAAAATGTTTTTAAATAGCACATGGCTCCATAGCGTCATCAATTTGCAATGACAGTCATATGTCAGTGCCTTACTTTAATGAGTGTGTAGATGACAGAAAGCTGCAGATGTTAGCTACATTAAAAACAGATGGGCACTATTTGAATGGGTTCCTATGGAGAATGGAACAGAAAAGCATTCAATCTGACATTAGAATTCAGAATGGCGGCGATCATCATTTACTCAGGAAAAAGGTCTATAGGGCCTTAAAAATTTATATTCCAAAAGAAAAGTTTATTAACAACTAGAATCTAAAATCATATTGCAGTATCTTTAATACTTCTTGAGTTATTGGCACACAAACTTTGTAAAAATAATATTTATAGCACTCAGACTGGTATGTTCAGTGCAGTTGTCTTGAAAGAAAGAAATGAGACAT
This sequence comes from Labeo rohita, assembly GCF_022985175.1. Classification (NCBI taxonomy): domain Eukaryota; kingdom Metazoa; phylum Chordata; class Actinopteri; order Cypriniformes; family Cyprinidae; genus Labeo; species Labeo rohita. The sequence goes on from NW_026127505.1 coordinate 87,577, forward strand.
CTCCAGTTTAAACATTATTTGTTCTTCAGACATTCCTCTTTAAAAGAAAATTCAATTTTTACATTTTATTTTAAACTCACCCACATTTGGTTTTTGAACACTGAAAATGTGTACATTTTGATGATTTACTCCCAGAGCCATATTGAAATTCCAATATCTCTGGAACCAAATCTCATAAGGCGTTAAAAATAAAGATGCTGTTTCCCTAGTTTTGATTGGTCACTATTGGCACATAATGCAACTAAGATAATTAAAGTCAACAGATTTTACTAATATAACTACCAATCTCTGTGCAAAAATAAAATAATGATGCTGCCATCTTTCTGAATTCATTTTTTGACTCTAAATCTAAGGTGAAAATTGCCATTTTGACCTTCCTCTACAAAATAGTGGATTACTCAGTAAATATTCATCCATGACATTTAATAATTAATCATTTATATGGCTTTTATCACTATACATGTCTATCTTTCTTTAAAATAAATATTAGCAAGATCACAAATTTGAGCCGGGGACCTCTGGTTGAGTTGACACAGAGTGACCCTAGTATTATACATAGTTGTATTATGACAACATCCTAAAAAATTATATATTGACATTAACATACACTTGGAAATTGTTAGAGACTCTTCCGGGTTGAATAATTTTGATTGTGTGTAAACAAAAGATTTTCCTTTTTCACCTGATTTTTTAATTATTGTTTTTATTATTATTTTTTGTAATGTCATTTTACAAAATGACAAAATTTTAAACTTTCTTGTTTTTGTAACATGACAGCAGAATGTGTTATTATTTTTATTTGCTAGGTTTTTAATATCATTATTTTAAACCAAAATTGTTTGACTGATTTACTGTAGCAATCAATAAAATATTTAGTGATATTTTTGGCATCAATTCCAGTATCTAAACTTTTATTTTTTTCTTCTTCTAGTATAACCGTGGTCGTTTTCGAACTACATGGAGAAGAAACAACTGGGTGTTTGGAATGCTGGAAATCAAGGGCCACAGACGTTTGCCAATTTTAAAGATTGTCAAAAACCGCTCAAAACAGACTCTCATACCCATTATCAGAAGGCACGTGAGAAGAGGGTCCACCATTTTCAGTGACTGTTGGAGAGCATATGTTCAGGCTCTCCGTAGACATGGGTACAGGCATTTTACTGTCAACCATTCAGAAAACTTTGTTGATCCAAACACTGGTTGCCATACACAGCACATAGAACGTGCATGGCAAAGCATCAAGTCACAGGTCTACAAGCACAGAGGCAACAAAAGCAGTCAGCTCTTAAAAGAGCATTTGAAATGTATTCAGTGGTATCATTGGTTAGGCAAAAGAA
>NW_026127505.1:89413-103858 GCF_022985175.1 Labeo rohita
AAAACACATTAGAATGGAGAACGCTTGCTGTGACATGAACTGCCATTATCTGCTGTCATGACCGGAGTGGAGAATGGATCTAAAATGAAATGCAATTTTATGCTTTTCAGCTTAAAACAACACAATGGCGAAAGCGGCTCAATGAAAATAAACAACTTAAAAATCTGGATTTTTCATTTGTATTTATTATTTATTACAGTTATACAATTTCTGATCCACTTGAATTTGTAAGTGCTCATGCTATGAATAACAGGTTTAGAAATGTAATTTATTTTGTGATATGGCTCGTTGCGATCACTGTCCTTGTTCATAAAGCAACTCATGTGATTAAACGTTACTGTTCAGCAGCTCTTTGTAAGAAATCGTGTATTTGTTCAATATAAGTCCAGTAAAACTTATTGAACTTTATCCCTCAATGAAATTAGGGCAATATGACATATGATTAAATACATCAGCGTTTCTCAATTCCATTCCTCACATACCGTCTCTCTGCATATATTGCATGGCTCTCTTATTTAACCTGATTCAGACAACCAGCTAGTTCAAAGAGAGCTCCATGACTGAACTGTGTTACAATTAACATGGTCCCTAAACAATGTTCATTGCTCCCCACTCCCTGAGCAGTGGAAATCAGTTTAAGTTTACTTAGGAATATTCATTCATGGATTTGCGGTACGCCACCACCTGCATAGTCTTCACACACAGACAAAACTTAGAGAAGTGTGACACAGTATACCCCTGTAAATAAATGCAATTTAAATTCATGTGTTGCACACTTTAATGTTCGTTGAATGGAACATATACGCTGTCTTCAAACTGTAATCAGGGCGGAATATTTCGAGTTCGCAGGGCACTTACTTTTGAATAGAACAGACATCTGAGATACACACAAAATGTGCAGAATGGTGGTTCACTTACATCAACTGGCTGAGATCAACCTATAGTGTGTTTATTTTATCGGGCAGCTATATCAGTGCCACCTAGTTATTAAAAACTGCAAAAGAGAAATTAATTTGGTCCTGTGTGTGGTACAATAGAAGGCAGCGGTATGATTTCTGTGAGTGTGTATGTGCTGTGTTTTGGCCACACGACTGAGTGTTCGAATAAACGCAATGGATTCAAATATTAGTACATTTATTCTAAGCAAGTGCAAGCAGCTCTTAAAAATATTAAAGCAAATACCGTCGTTTTTTCCTCTAGTGATTTGTATTAATTGTCATCGTACGCTATTTAGCGTGTCCTAAAACATGGCGGCGACTCCCCAGAATGCAATGCGCAGTGACATAAACTCCCAAGCTCTATACGTTACGGATATACGCTATATGTGTGCGTTTATAAGTGCGTAAACGTTCTTGACTACCTTGTTCTCCTTTTCAACCAGGTGCCAAACAACAAAGTCAAAAACAAAATACTTAAAAATAAAACAACAAACTGCGACTATATTTATAAATTAACTTAAATGTCCTTAATCTCCGTCTGTGCACGCTCTTTCTCTGTATTTGCGATCTCCGTGCACAATGATAATAAACACAACTAATATTAAGAAATACAAAATTAAATTATATCAGAATATTATATTAATCTTGTTAATTATTTCAAATAACTGAGGGTTATTTACAGTTAGGGTTGGGTTAGGGGATAAAAAATATTGTTTGGTCAGTATAAAAACAATAGAAGTCTATGGACAATTCACAAAAACAAACGTGTGTGTGTGTGTTGTGTTTTGTTCTTCAGGTCTGGATCGGTTCTGCAGTTTTAATCAATCAAATCCCTGTTACGCAGCTCTGGGAGACGAACTCAATCTGCTGATGGTGATTGACACTGGACAATATAACCTGACAATAAAAAAGAGAACAAACAATCCACAAGATGATCCAGTTTGTAGAATAAAGAAAAAACATTATAAAGCAGAATGAATGTGATCTTTATAATAAAAGACCAGAAGTGACAGTCATTAATGGGACTCTGATAATAAAGCATGTGATCAGAGCAGATTCAGGGAATTACACATTAATACACTTTAACTCAGACGGCACAGAAACATCTAGAGATCTTCAAGTGATTGTTGAAGGTACAGAAACTCTCTCATCAGACTCATTTCAATCTCATGTTCTCCAAAGATCTCACTCTCATGCAAATCAATCAGTTCAATCTCTGTGAAGGTTTTTATTGCAGCTCATTATAGAATATCTGAAAGAATTTGGTCAAATTCATCCGCACTTTATTTTTTAACATCTGTTTAGTTGATTTACGTGTAACATGAAACCAATATTTCCTGGTTAATAATGGAAAGAGAGGCCAAGCTGAATGAGTGCTAAGTGACAATGCTTGTTCCTGCATCCTCTTCCACAGAGGATTGTTAAAATTGTGAGTTATAAATGTAAATCTGAATAGCTGTAGTTATTCATTTAATCTTCAGAAGCTGAAAATATTCATAGTTAAATCATAGATAGCAGTAGTGACAGCTTCTTAATGTGTGTGTACCAGTTAACTTAATTTGTGGAGATAAACCTGAAAACATCTCCTAAAACCTCCTTTTAAAAACATCCTAGTTTGTAAAAATGGTATGAAAATGTATTATTATTTTTTTATTATTATTGTAAAAAGGCAGAAAGTTATCTAGGGAAAGGTTAAAGTATAGCTATATAAAAACCATAGAATTTTATGCATTAGACTAGTCCGTCCTACAGGTGAGATCATTTCTTGCTCATCTACAGATATCAGCAACCCAACACTGATTGATTAATTGATTGATGTATTTGTGTTGTTCAGTGTCTGTGGTGTTTGTGCTGGTCTGGTGTTTTCAGCTGATGGTTCTGTTGGGTCTGTTAGGAGGTTTTCACATCTACATGAGACACACGTCAGGTCAGAGACATTTATGATCATCATTATGGATTTGACATGCAGATATTAAGAGCGTTAAGCGTTAAGTTACCATATGATGCTTTTAGGAAAGAAACGGGAAGATCAGAAAGTAAGAATGAGAAGATTAGAGAACGACATGAACACACAGCAGAAGATTCATGAGAGCAGCAGCAGATCATCACATCTATGAGAAATAACTTTGTTACCGGCCTCCGACCAAGGGGATATCTGGACCGGCAGCAAATGATACACAGGCGTTATCCACTGTGGATCGATGAATAAACTGTGAAAAACACAAGAACATAGAAATTACTTCTTTCCATAAACTGTGTTACCTTAATTAGAAAAGTTTTCATTTTGTTAAAAAAAAAAAAAAAAAAAAAACGTACACAACAAAACAATGGGGGGTAAATGAAGTCAGTGTTGAATTTACACTAAACTTTGCAAAAGAGTAAAATGAAAAAAAAAATGCTTTGAAATAAATCTTTTCTTAGTCAAACATCTCACACTCATTACATTTTAATGGTTTTAAAATATGGTCAATTAACATTTTAACTAATAGAAAGTACATATATGAATTTAAATAGACAAAATAAAAACGAAATATAAAATCCAGACAGAAATCAAATTATTTTAGTAAACGTGTTTAGCTGTAACTCTTGTTTCCTCCTGCAGATGTCGCTCATAACAAAGAAAGTGCTTTTTGTCTTTGTGGTGTAGGTAAACTGGACCTTCTGTGTTTACCAACATGAACATTTTTCCACAAAATCTGACCAGATAGCTGAAAATATAGATTATTTACCATGCATTACTGAGTTGAGCTCAAGTAAGAGGACAAATGTGAACTTTATATACTTGTTAATTTATTAATGGATCACTATAATTGGTTAAATTTGTTAGTTATTAATAAATAATTTGCTAATTGTAAACTAAAAAGAATCTGTAATGTAGCTTTACTTATAAGGAAGTTCAAATAAATTATATTAAGCTAATTTTTAACCATGATGTTCTAAATTAAATGCGAGCACGTGGCGGTGGAGTGAGTGCAGCTGTAGTTGTAGTTTCCTCCTGCAGGTGTCTGTCTGTTTTATTTATTTGGCTGGTTTGACTCACAGCACAGGTCTTTTTATCTTTCATATTTTTGTTTCAGTGGTTTAATGTGAGGAATATTAAAAAAAAAAAAAAAAACACACTTTAGAGGTTATAGATGAACTTCTAATGGTCAGTTTTCCAGTGGAGTAACAGGAACATCGTCCATTATGATTTTGTATCAGACCTCATGGATTCAGCCTTGACAGAAGACGTGCAAATCGTGACAGATGTGTCTTTAGTATATGTTTCTTACTCAGCATTGGTTTTTATTCTGACCACAGACAATTTTTATTTGCAGTCACACAAAGACAGAAAAGCACATGTATGTGTTAGTTATTTTTGTGTCCTTGTTTTGTGTGCAAGACCTTCAAACCCAAACTGCTCCAGTAATGATCTCAGCTTCCTTTTCTCTAACAGAAACTGTGCAGTAGTTTTCTAACTCTTCTCTCAGTTTTCGGGGTCTTCTGTCAGAGTGAGAAGTGATTGTGTGACTGAAGCAGCATCACACTCTTCTGCTGGTTTTGGGCTCTTCTGGAAACTGGAGTTTAGAGAAATGATGCTCATCTTTGGACTGATGCTGCTGCTGCAAACTGATGCATGTGAGTCACTTTCACATCAAACTCATGCTGCTGGTTAAATAAAAACACGGTACTATTACAATAGGAGTTTTTCCAAAGCAGTTTACTGTAATGAAGTAATAATGTTTTAAGTGTTTAAGTTTAAATGCTTAACATTGTAGAGTATTCATTTGTGAGATAGATGAGTTTGAGTCACGGTAACAGAGTTCTGCACCTGTGTTAAAAACTTTTGAAATCAAAACTAGTTGGTCAATTATGTGATAGAGTCTAAATTCATCACCTCTTCTTCATCTGTATAAACTCTCATTAGAAATATCTTAAAGTAAAGGGGTGCAAAGTATAATAGTGTAAGCATTTCTTTGCAAACTAGACTAACATTTTTTAAAATTCTTTTCTGCTTTTTTTCTTACAGCTCTCTAACTTTCTCTTTAACTCCTTCAAATCCACTGTTCTTTCTTTACTTATACACATTATAAGGGATAAAGGAGAATGAATGTGGTCTTTATAATAACAGACCTGAAGTGACATTTCTTAATAGGGCTTTGTTAATAAACCATGTGATCAGAGCAGATTCAGGGAATTACATGTTTAAATTTCATCCTTTGGATGGCCCAGAAACATCTACAGATCTGCAAGTGTTTGTTGAAGGTACGTAAACTCTCTCATCAGACTCATTCCAATCTCATGTTCTCCAAAGATCTCACTCTCATGCAAATGAATCAGTTCAATCTCTGTGAAGGGTTTTATTCCTGTAGCACACAGTAAACACACTACATACTCCAGTAATAGTATGAGTAGTGTGGAAGAACAAGATTCTCCTGTGTTTGTCATGTGACTGTCATGTGTCCCTCCCTCCAGCTCCTATTGGCTCAGTGGAAGTGTCAATCATCTGCTCCTCCAGTGGGGTGATGAGGGCGTCCTGCTCCTCTGAGGGGGATCAGCTCCTCTACAGCTGGACTCTGAATGGAGATCCACTGATGGATGGAAACAGCAGCATTGATCTGAATGAAGGAACTGATGGAAACATCTGCTGCAGCGTAAAGAACCACGTCAGTCATGGACAGAAGACCATTAGAGTCAAACCCTGTCCTGGTGAGATTTTAATACATGAATGTCCACACATCATGAGTTTGGTCTCAGCAGTGAATTGTGTTGATGTGGTTCAGAGAGAGAAAGCAGGTGATTCTGTGCTGATGTTTGATTTCAGGAGCAACTACTGCACCTGTGACCTCTAGTTTGACCTCTACAGTGACCAGCAGCACACACACATCAGAATGTGGTACGAGTTTAACAAACACACTACTGGAAACATGAACGATGGGTTTTGTTTTCTGTCTAATTGTTGTTGTTCAGTGTGTTCAGTGTCTGTGGTGTTTGTGCTGGTGTTTTCAGCTGATGGTTCTGTTGGGTCTGTTAGGAGGTTTTCACATCTACATGAGACACACGTCAGGTCAGAGACATTTATGATCATCATTATGGATTTGACATGCAGATATTAATTGTGTGATGATGATGATGATGATGATGATGATGATGTGATGCTTTTAGGAAAGAAACAGGAAGATCAGAAAGGATTTAGAGAACGACATGAACACACAGCAGAAGATTCATGAGAGCAGCAGCAGATCATCACATCTATGAGAAATGATTCAGAATCTCTCAGATTCTCACATCAATCCAGATTTCACTTGTCGACAGCAGATCTTATAGTATAAAACAAAGAGATGAATTAAAACCAGGAGATATGTGTCACGCGTTGTGGTGTGCAGAGAATGATGAGAATGGCGAGAGAGTCCGATGCATGAACATTTATTGAATTAACCACATAGAGGCAGGAACGGATAGGAACAGCAGGGAAATCTACAACGTACACAAAAGGAAACAGAATAACAATATAATTACCAACAAACCAATACTGACACAACCAAACTTATATACACAGAATAAACCAATCAGGGGAGGACAGGTGTGAACAATGACACAGTGATGTTAACAAGAAACGGAAACGGAAACGGAAAGTCCAAATAAGGGCAAACACTAGGAAAAACACACTAAACAGTCCACAGGGGTCTGACAATATGAATGAAACCAGATGTTCTATAGTTTTAGTTATTAATATTATTTACTGGACATTTGTTTTTTGTATCAGTTTAATTGTGTATTTATTTGTCTTTATGCTTTGAATGAGCTAGCAATATTTTTATTTCATTATGTGAAACCCCTTCTGTTCATCCATGATAAAACACTTTATTTCTCAGATTCAGATCTGTCAGATTGTGAAGTTGTTCTGTGTGTTTATTTCATATCTCTGCTTTTGCTCTTTTACTTTATTCTGTTGTTTTGGTTGAGTTCTTTCATTTACGGTTCTGTTTAGATGTTTTACCTGTTTGAAGTTCTTGATCCGTTTCTCAGTTTTGCAGTGTCTGGTGTTTTCTGTCTGTGGTTTTAAAATGATGTTATGTAAAGTTAGTTTTTTTAAATGACTTCACATGTTTAACCACATAAGTTCATTTTTCTCACAAGATATTTACAATATTGATAAGCATGCCATTCTTTAGAAATTGCATGGGGTCTTTGCTGAATTTGAATTTGAACTACCTAAGACACATTTTCACCATCATAGTAAGCCAAATCCATTGCTCTCACCTGATGGATTGTGTGCGAAGTCAACCGTTCAATATTCTCTGAAGCTGTCCTGACTAGATCAGCCTGGTCCGGTCAGTTGGGGCTTAATAGGAATTCTTTCTGATAATCGGTTATAATAAATAAATCACTCTGATTCTTGTTTTAAGAGAGGTTTAAGCGAATCACCATTTGAAATGGTTTCGGTTTAATATAACAATAACTCATAAGCAATAAATTCAAAATAACAGTGAGAAAGTATTCACACGAGGTGTGGCGAGGAAGAAGATCAAAAACTGGCATTTCATAGTCTGCCATAAGCATCACAATGTCTTCTCCTTGCACTTCCATATAAGTCACACATTTGGTACATACACACCAGTGGCGATTTCTTTAAGACTGCAAGGGAAGCTCAGCTTCCCCTATAATGTCACAAAATTAAATAGTCAAATTATGTACTATTGTATTAACATTTTCTTGACTAAAAATGCGTTAGAAAACGTTCATCTCAAAGACGAGTTCGTTCAGAATCAGTTAGATATAGCAGGTCGGCTGACTTGATTTTCTTCTCATACTTTCCCGTAGCGTCACAGTGCATTTCCCCGTTGAAGCCCAGCGTCCATTGACTTCAATGCGGCTGCTTTGAACGTTTTTTTTTCAGTGCTTTGAAACTAGACGGTCATTGGATAAACGCTGCGATTATGTCCCGCCCACGGACGCTCAGCGTCTCTGGGGGTGAATGAGGAGCAAATGAGGAGTGGGCTGGCCTGGACTCCGAGCTTCTGCGTGATGATTGGAGGGTCTGTCGAAAGATTGCATCTCCTTTTGACTGACAGCGATTTTGTACTATAAGGAATCGCTGAAGCTATTCGCGCTCAGTCCCATCGCGGATTTCTCAAGTTCAGTCGAAATAAAAACTGCTGCAACCTATTTCTTTATATTTGCTTGGCGAAATTGCTTGATTTTCATCATACATTTCACACAATTATACACCACATTCCTTGTTTCACTTTTACAGAGTTTAATATTTTTTTTTAGATCGTTCATTCATTCATTCATTCATAGTAGGCTAGGCTAGCGTCGTGGGTGAAACTGCACACGATGACAGACAGTGCTAATATTGTCGACCTGATTTTGGCGAAGCCATTTGAAAGTGTTCCTTACGAGGAAAAACTTAGAATTAAACAGCAGGGCAGATCAACACCTAAGATTGATTTAGTGCAAAAGATAGGGAAAAATAACAGGTCTTTTCAGCTCTCCTGGTATGACAAAGTTAGCTGGCTGACTGGAACGTAGGGCAGAATTTACTTTTAAATAAATAGACAATTTTATGATGTAGGCCGAAAATGAGCTTCCCCTATTTGACAGACCAATAGCCGCCACTGATACACACACACATGCACATCACTCTTTGTGTGGGGGCCCCCTATTGCCATGGCAATTTCTACGCATATGATACGTGCAGTTTCACCCTTGCTCAGATGTTGCGAGTTTCACAAGTTCAACCTGAAAATTGCAGTATCACAAATTCATTATCTTCAGCTGCAATCAGACAAACTCATTCTTATCTTATTAACTTTTATAACACTTCTAGTATCTTAAGCAAAGCATATTTTCCTATGCTGCAATATCATACTTCTGCAATTAAATACAACTTATCTTTTATAGCTAAGAAATGTAAAATACAAGCAATCATCTTTTTAGGAGGTCTATCTACAATCATGTTGCAAATGCATCTCCTTTACAGTATAACAACATTTTGTTTGAGCTGTTCTCATCTCTCACACACACTTTACATTTTAATAACCCTTAGAGGTGAGAGCAGTGGTTTGAAGACTCAAAAAGTTAAATGAATATAAAATACTTTGAAACAAATTCATTCAATTTTTATTTTTCTAATACAGTCAATTAACATTTTATCTAACAGAAGGCACACATTCAGCTGTATCTATTATCTTAATTTATATTATTATATTTTAAATGTACTTCTGATGTTCACTTTTCCAGTGGAGTACCACAGAACATCGTTCATTATGATTTTGTGTCAGACCTTATGGATTCAGACTTGTGTGAAAGTTGACAAAGATGTGCAAATTGTGACAGATGTTTTATTTAGTAGATGATTTTTATTCTCACCACAGAATTTTTACTTGTGGTCACACAAAGACAGAAAAGCAAGTGCATGTGTTAGTTATTTTTGTATCCTTGCGTAAGACCTTCAACCCCAAACAGATAAGTGTCAGAGTGAGAAGTGATTGTGTGACTGAAGCAGCATCACACTCTTCTGCTGGTTTTGGGCTCTTCTGGAAACTGAACTTTAGAGAAATGATGCTCATCTTTGGACTGATGCTGCTGCTGCAAACTACTGCATGTGAGTCACTTTCACATCAAATGCTACTCCCTCAAATAAAAACATTTGTGTTGTCATATTACTTTTAGAATCTGCAGTGATCTGTGCATAGTGTTTTTTGTTTTAACTGTTTAAATGTTTTGTTTAGTGTTTAATAGTGTTTTCTTACCAGCACAGAGTATTCATTTTTGAGATAGAAGAGTTTAAGTCACAGTAATAGAGTTAATCTGTGTTAAAGACCCACGAAATCAAAATTAGAAGATTGTAGCTTTACGTTCATTGCAGAGATGCTCACAAGTCTCTGAGCTAGAGTCCAAGTCAAGTCTCAAGTCTCTGAGCTAGAGTCCAAGTCAAGTCTCAAGTCTCTTTATTATATTAAGTCTCTGGTTATAATAAGTGTTGCATCACGTACAGTGACCCATCCAACACTGCATAGCTATATATAAGGAATTCAAAGCATGTAATATGTTATAATGACTCCTTTATCTATTAGCATACAGTATCAGCTTTGATTCTGGTATATAATCAGTGTAAACAGGCTATTGCAACATGACAAAAACACCAAGAGTGCTTTACTTTTAAGTTAATGTTAAATTATTTAAATAACTGCCAGCAGGTGGCGGCAAGAGAATGATTTAATTACTGAATCATATCATTCATTTGATTCGTTCGAACTGCTGCTTCATTTAGGAATAAAGAGTGACTGTCTTTATGAATGGGAAATTGAATCATTTCACTAGATTCGTTTTAAAAACGAGTTCATTCATAAACGAAACACCGCTGTGTTTGAATGGAGATGCGCAGCGGCTCAGTTGTGACTTGTTTCAGACTACTTTTGACGACGAAATAGAGCAAAATCAGGCAATAGTGTTATAGTCAAACAATGTAAGTCACTTAATAATAACATCTTGTTTATTTAACTGCTGTATTAAATCAGTATCTCATTTACAAACTCCCTTAAAATTAGTAAAAGCTTAGTTCGCGATATCACAAAGCTCTATTATAACGACGCTGTCTATACTGTCACTAATCAGTCTCTTATTTACACTCTCTCTATGTAACACTCTACACTCTACACACACTCTACACTTTATGAAAGGATTCGTAAAATGTATGTGATACTGAACGTTGCAAAAACACGTAGAAACCTTTAAATCTCCCCTGAGCGCAAACACAAATATGCTGATCGGGTCAGTCACACATGATGCTCGTTTTTTGTTCGTTGTCCTCTCACGTGTGGCGGCCGCGCCTAAAATAAAAAAAAAAATAAAAAAATGTGTGGCCGCGCCGCCAGCAGCAGATACACGTCACGTGTTACCTGGGCAGGTTATAGGTAACGGAGGGAGGGGAATAACAGCGAGCTCATCAGTTGTTTCCTAAAAATAAACATTGTTCACGAGTCCCGCAGCTCGAGTCCGAGTCGAGTCTCAAGTCTTTCGAGGACGAGTCTCAAGTCGAGTCGGAAGTCACTGTGTGTTTGAGTTTGAGACTCGAGTCCGAGTCTCAAACTCGAGTCCCCATCACTGGTTCATTGTGGAAATTCAGAGTCTGAATTCACCACAACCTCGTTCATCTGTACAAACTCTTATTAGAAATCTCTCTGTGCAAAAAAACGTAACAGTATAAACATATTACTTTACCTTGCAAACTATATGCTAACATTTTATTAAAGCTGGTTCAGAATCTTTTTCGTTGATTCTTACAGCTGTCTGTGCAACTTCCTCTTTCATGCCTTCAAATCCACTGTTCTTCTCTCTTTTTTATACACTGTTTGTGTCTTTGTACTTGTTCTTGCTACTTGTGTCACCGTGGGGACCTAAATTGAGAAAACAAGCTTAAAAATCATACTAAATGAGTTTTTTGGAGAATGTAAAAATGTTGAAAGTTTTCTGCTAGGGTTAGGGTTAGGGTAAGGGGATAGAAAATACAATGTGGACAATATAAAAACCATTGCGCCTATGGAGAGTCCCCACAAGGATAATAAACCAGACGTGTGTGTGTGTTTTATTCTTCAGGTCTGGATCGGTTCTGTAGGTTTGATCAGTCTGATCCCTGTTACGCAGCTCTGGGACACAAACTCAATCTGCTGATGGTGCTGGACACTAGTGAATATGATCTGAAGATAAGAAAGAGAACAAACAACACACAAGATGATCCACTTTGTAGAGTAAAATATGGCAGGATGAGGATGAAGGAATGTGATCTTTATAATAACAGAACTGAAGTGACAGTCATTAATGGGACTCTGATAATAAACCATGTGATCAGAGCAGATTCAGGGAATTACACATTAAGACTCAGTCACTCAGACGGGACAGAAACATCAAGAGATCTTCAAGTGATTGTTGAAGGTACAGAAACTCTCTCATCAGACTCATTCCAATCTCATGTTCTCCAAAGATCTCACTCTCATGAAAATCAATCAGTTCAATCTCTGTGAAGGTTTTTATTGCAGCTCATTATTAAATGTCTGGATAAATTTGGTCAAATTCATCTGCACTTTCCATATACTTAACAGTATTCCCGTGGGTCCTTAAAAAGTCTCAAGAGGTTTTAGTTGTTTTTTAAATGCCAGGAATTGTGAAATGACTGAATGTGATGATTACATTTCATAAGGCTGTGATTTCACTGAATAAATTTGAGCGCTTCATGTTTCAAAGTCAGGTGCTGTGCTGCCTTGTGTACTGCTCTTACTGATTTCTGTTCCGTAAGCGCCACCTGCTGGCAGACAATGAATTTGCATTTTCATTCAGCCCGTCTGCAGTCTGGGAAAATCAACCCATGTGTTTACGCTGCAAACACACAGAGTTGTAAATGTGAACTGTTGAATTGACAAGAAGATAATGCATTATAGAAATCCAAACAATCAAGACAGTAAAAAATATCTATACGTTATTTAATTAATATAATATTTGATTGAAAGTAATTGTTTAAATTAGTATAATAACTCATACGTTTGAAATACCCCTTTTCTTACAAATGGTTTAGAGGCTGAAATGTGAAGTTTATCATTTTATAAAACTTTTTTTTTTTTTTTTACTTTTTAACCATTTTACAGTTTAATGTTACCATACACATTGTCCTACCACACTCATAAAGCATTCATTTTATTTGTGCAGGTCTTATAAAGATCTTAAAAAGTCTTACATTTGAGCTTAAAAATCCTGCATATACCATGACTAAAACTATTTTCAATACTTTTTCAATACTAGCATGCTGCTTACTGTATACTTCTTAAAAAATAATATGTGAAAATATTTCAAACATTAATTTGCTACAATTGTTGTCACATGACTGAACTACACTGCATGTTTAGTGAGTCCAGCAATCACATAAAAATTTGTTTAGAAATGTTTTGATATTAACTCATAATGAGTCAAGAAAGATTTATGTCTGACTTGTATGACTGTCATGTGTCCCTCCCTCCAGCTCCTATTGGCTCAGTGAATGTGTCAATCAGCTGCTCCTCCAATCAGACTTCAGTGTCCTGTTAATCTGAGGGAGATCAGATCATCTACAACTGGACTCTGAATGGAATAATATTAGAACAAGGACCAATGGTTAGAAACACTATCATTCAACTAAATGAAACATCAGCTATTGGAAACATCAGCTGCAGCGTGAAGAACAACGTCAGTTATGGAGAGAAAACCATTAGTGTCAAACCCTGTCCTGGTGAGATTTTAATACATGAATGTCCACAATATTTGCTAAACAATAGCAACAGCAACAAGAGTGATGTAGAATCTCTCAAAACCTGTCAAGAACACGTCAAAATCATTTTACCCCCAAATCCCATTATACCAGACTGCAGAATCTCTGAAGCATATTTTGATGGATTGTGATGTTTTAACTCCTCTAGGAATTTTATAAAGAATTTTGAATGACATGAGAACAGAAATTAAAAAAAAAATTTTTTTTGGTTTTATTTGCAGTTTTCTATACAATTTATTTACTTTTACAATTTTTCACTTCTTTCTCATTAGTAGCTGGTATGGAACTAAATTATAAACACAAACATGTTACCCCAAAATCATTTATATGATACATTTTTTTCTCACATACATTTTATGATGATATGATGATTCTCATAAGTCAGAAACTTACAATTAAACATTATCAAAAATATTACTTACTAATTTCAGTTTTGAACTGAAATGTGATCTGGAATTTTTCTTGATAAGTTTGCTAATTATCTCTTTACTACCCACTTAGTTCTTCAAAATGACTCATTATCTCTGCACTACTTCTTATTAAGAGAGAAAACAGGTGATTCTGTGCTGATGTTTTATTTCAGAACCAACTACTGCACCTGTGACCTCTAGTTTGACCTCTACAGTGTCCAGCACTACACAGACGTCAGATTATGGTATGAGTTTCTCATCAGCTGGTACAAATCAAGCCCTCACTAAGAGAACTGAAGTATTTCCTTCACAGATGTGTGTGTAACAGCTTTTCATTAAGCCGCTGCCACTGATAATAAGAGCGAGCAAGTTTTCGAACGCGCAGAGTCCATGCACCTGGAAATAGATGCAAAACAATGAATGTCTTTAATTGTGCTCCAATAGCAAATGTCTCAAACAACTTGTTGTGAGAATTCCTTGAATGTGAAAACTCCTGTTTTCTCCTGTAGATGTCGGTAATGACCAACATGATGTAAGCATTGCACAAAATCCCACAAAATCAGACCAGACATTTTTAAAATATAGATTATTTATCATGCCTTAGTTAATCAAGATCAAGTAAGAACACACAAATGTGAACCCTGATGCTTTAATGTCTACTTGCACATTTATTAATGAATCACTTTAATCTGTTAAGTGTTCGTTAATTGTGAATAAATAATGTGTTAATTTCAACTAAAAAAGAATCCGTAATGTAGCTTTAATTATAAGGAAGTTCAAATAAATAAGATTAAGCTCAGTTTTAACCATGATG